>NC_061118.1:106304411-106486623 GCF_002878395.1 Capsicum annuum | reverse complement strand
GTGCCACCATAGAATTGAGATTAAGTGCCCATAGTAGGCTAAGATAGTGATCACTACGATAAGGTTATACTCCTTGGAAAGAGTCTAACACGTCTCCCTAATGCGAGGTTTTTCCCTTAGGAGAACATGATGTTGGACTCCATGATCTCTCACATGGTGAATGTCGGTTAGAAGAACCTCACAAATCCCCTAATTCCTAAGTCCTAAAGAGAATAAAAGAACATATTTTAGAAACTAAGTGTAAAGGCTCACAAATTTACTCAGATATTGTTTTACATAAGACATTAGCTATGAGATTTCAGCTTTCAGTTTACAGATAATAAAGGTGAGTCCTTTTACACTTAGACTGCATTGATTTGAAAATAGATTTACCTTTAGTCCTACTTATTCCACTAACAGAAAGAGTAAAATTACAACTTTTAGAACTAAGTGTTATGGCTCATAAGATTTATATAGTATGCTTTGTTCTCATGATTTATGATTTCAGTTATTCAAGCCAATGCGAGTCATTTACACTTAAACATGCATTATTTTACAAATTTATATGAACATTGAGATATAGCTTTACATATGCATTCACCCCTACATGCTCAATACATTCCAAAAGTACCGATCCACATATGCGTCTATGTGCTACATTATTTAAAAATGTAGGTACTAGTTGTAGCATGCACATTATAATTAGACAGTTGCAGATTTCAGCAAGCAAAAGATGAGTCCTTCTACTTCGGCGACTTCATTTAGATGCTATTTATGTAATTTATTTTCTTACTCATATGTATTGATTAGTGGTAGTTGGAGTTGCGTCCCAGCTATCTATAGTTAGTATGGTAAAGGCTTCATAGACAATCAATATAGTTGATGTATTTAGTTTCAATTTTATTTTGTATAAGTAGAGTTGTATTCATGTTAATGTAGCTTTATATTGATTAAGTTCTGAAAAGATTTATATTTTTGCATTTTCTTCAGATTTATGTGTTTTATTCAGTTGCTCATGAGTTATGCCAGTATAAAGGTTAGCATGGGATCACTTGTGGTCCTAATCACCGTATGACGTCTCAGGACCCATTTTTGGGGCATTACACTAAGCCACCTCCCAAGTTACCAAACTAAACTACAAATAAATAATTCACATTTTCAACACTTTCAAGTCACTAAGGCATCTCCTAATTTACCAAACTAAACTACATTCAAAACAAAAATTCACATTCAAGTACCTACACTTCAACACTTTCAAGTCGCTAAGTCACCTCCCAAGTTACCAAACTAAACTACATTCAAAATGAATAATTCATATTTTCAACACTTTGAGTCACTAAGTCTCCTCCCAAGTTACCAAAATAAACTACGTTCAAAACAAAAATTCACATTTCAAGTCTCTACACTTCAACACTTTCAAGTCACTAAGTCACCTCCCAAGTTACCAAACTAAACTACATTCAAAATGAATAATTCATATTTTCAACACTTTGAGTCACTAAGTCTCCTCCCAAGTTACCAAAATAAACTACGTTCAAAACAAAAATTCACATTTCAAGTCTCTACACTTCAACACTTTCAAGTCACTAAGTCACCTCCCAAGTTACCAAACTAAACTACATTCAAAATGAATAATTCATATTTTCAACATTTTCAAGTCACTAAGTCACCTCCCTAGTTACCAAAATAAACTACATTCAAAACAAAAATTCACATTTCAAGTACCTACACTTCCACATTTTCAAGTTACTAAGTCACCTCCCAAGTTACCAAACTAAACTATATTCAAAACAAAAATTCACATTTGAAGTACCTATACTTCAACATATTCAAGTCACTAAGTCACCTCCCAAGTTACCAAACTAAACTACATTCAAATTGATAATTCACATTTTCAACACCTTCAAGTCACTAAATCACCTCACAAGTTACCAAACTAAACTATATTCAAAACAAAAATTCACATTTCAAGTACCTACACTTCAACACTTTCAAGTCATTAAGTCACCTCCCAAGTTACCAAACTAAACTACATTCAAAATGAAAAATTCACATTTTCAACACTTTCAAGTAACTAAGTCACCTCCCAAGTTACCAAACTAAACAAAATTCAAAACAAAATTCAAAAAATAAGTTCACCTTCAAGTAACTACACTTAGTCACTTTCAAGTAACATACTCATTTATCGTATAAGTCAAACAATTGAACTAGTGTAATAAAGAAAATAAGTAGAGGCGTCATATGTCCCTTTCACACCATATAATCATCACAAAATTTCTATGACTTTCAAAGCCTTTTACAGCGAACAATCCCACCTTAACACTATATCTACAGACTGCATTATAAGAAAATAGAGAGAAATCAACTTACCTTTGCTTGGCCTAAATTAAAGAGAAAGAGATAAGCGATCAGTGGAAAATAGCAAAGCAATCCTTTTCCCAAATTCGGATTCTGTCAAATAGTAAAATTATTAGAAAGAATAATCTTTGGCTTAAACAATTGCAACAATTTAGTAAAAGATATCACATTTATGACTTCCATTCTGACTTACAACAACAATAACATACCCAGTATAATCCCACAAAAATGGGGTCTTGGGAGGGTAGGGAGTACACACTACACAGACCTACTATTATACCTTAAAGGTAGTGAGGCAGTTTCTGATAGTCCCTTGGCTCAAGAGAAAATAGTCCAAAGCAAGTATAAGCAATATCATCTTGTAACAACACAGTAACCACAATAAAATAATATGATAGTTGAGTTACAAGACAACAAATAATAATAATAGAAATAGAAGGACCAGACAATGCACTGCTACCATTCCGACTTTAAAACTATTTTTTGATAATTTAAAATTAATAGATAAAATTAATATTTTACCTTATTTTGTCACAATGCTGGTTTTTTTATAGCAAAACTCAGATTACCACAAGAAAAAACTTGCATTATCACATAAGATTCCCCCCAAAAAATAAAAAAATCAACTAGGAATAGTGAAAACCACAATGAATTATGAAAATTTAAGCTGAGGTCTTACTCCTGCAGCTGAATCAAATAAATCCCTAGTAATACAACTAATATTTCTAAAACTTAAAATCACAAATAGGGTTTTTGTGTGCCATTTAGTAACTGAGAAAGAAAGGAGAACTTAGAGAACAAGAGAACAACATACAAGTTAGAGTCACCGGAGTAGAGATTAGAGAAGCTGGCCGAGGTTTGTCGAGCTTTCATCTCCAAATGGGTCGTGAAGTTCTTGTGTGTGTTGCTATTTGGTGGGTCGGGTCGCGATTTAGGGTATGTGCTATTTTGATGGGTTGGGTTGGGTCGGATAGGATTAAATTTATTTAACAAAATATTTTTTAATTAATTATAGTAAACCGACCACATGTGGTCAGTTTTTAAAAAAATACAAGAAATAACGACCACATGTGGTCAGTTTTCTAGAAATATTTTTAAAAATCGATAACATATGGTCGATTTTCTGAAAATATTTTTGAAAACCGACCACATGTGATCAGTTTTTACAAAATTATTGACAAAATAAAATATAAGTGTTCGATTTAGTTTTAAAAAAGTTACTATCAGAAAACGATCATATGTGGTCAATTTTTTTAAAAAATTTAAATCATATAATTAGTTATTTTATCATCATATTAACACGAGAAGTATATTTTCTCAATCGTATAATAATATCAATGTATTTTTCAAATTAGGATGAATTTTTGGTTTATTATCTTTTAAATATGATAAATACGATATTATATATAATATACAAATGAAAAAGGGCAATTAAGATTGGGTTGGTTCGGGTCGGGTCATTAACGGGTATTACCAAACTAAGCGGTTGATTTATTTTTTAAGAAAATTATCATTCAAAAAATGAACACTTGTGGTCGATTTTTATTAAAAAATTAATATTTTAATAAATTATATCATATTTATAACAACATCCAAATAATTTAATGCAATGCGTATAAATATAAATCAGACAATTAGTTATTTTATCATCACATTAACACGAGTAGTTTATTTCCTCAATCGTATAATAATATCAATGAATTTTTCAAATAACGATAAATTTTTAGTTAATTAGCTTTTAAATACGATATTATGTATATATATATATATATATCTTGTTATACAGCGTGTTAATCAGATAAATTATCGATTAATTGTCTTACGATATTGCAACTTCAATAATACACAGGTGTCTATATTGACACAAAAAAGTATATGTATTACCTCAATAGTATAATATCAATGTATTATTCAAAATATTTTGATATATAGATTCAGTTATCTAGCTTTCGATTACTGCATACGTCACTACACATGATATACGTATATATAAATATATTCAATTGGCTACTAGCTTTCAAATACGTACTATATACATAACATACACAATTTTACTACCCTATAATAATATACAACGTATTTCATATATACTCAGATGAATTATCGGTTAGTTTATCTTATGTCATTAATATACCTTTACTAATAAATTGTATATACCTATACATACACATATATACACACTATCGATTATATCAAGTTCTAAATACATACTATATACATCACATACGTACATAAGTATATTATCCAATAATATAATGCGACGTATTTCATATACATACTTTGATGAGTTATCGATTAATTTGATTAGCTTACATGCATTAATATAACTTCAACATATAGTATATTATTACTTCTGTTGTTTCAAATCAAGGTATTCAATATGTTTGGATAGATTCTACTAGTTTTTGACTACATCGTTCATTGATCGATCATTACATCATATATATATATATATATATATATATATATACATATATATATAAAGATATTTATATATATGAACTCTTGAATGCATACTATATATATCATATCCACAAGTATATTACCGCATAATAGAACACATTCGTTATATTCTGATGAATTATCGGTTATATATGTACGTTACATTATTATAACTATAATAGTAGCATAATATCATTATCTCAACAGTATGATATATATATACACATATTCATTATACAAACATTATGCATGCTCAACGTCATTTAGCATATATACAAGGGAAAATATTTATTTTATATATTGAAAAATTAGTAAAAGATAAAAATTATGTTTAACGTAATTTATTTATTTTATTTGATATTTTTTTTACAAAATCTATGATTGATTGATTTTTATTATTATTATATTGGTTATTGACTACGTGTGATCAGTGTAATTTCAAAAAATTTTATATTTGATTTTACATATAATTATTTTTTAATAAAAACCGACCACAAGTGGTCTCTTTTTTAAAATGTTTTATTTTTTAATATAGAAGCGACCACAAGTGGCTGGTTTCCTAAATAATTTTCCTTTTTATATTTTTTAATTCAATAACAGACCATATGTGGTCGCTTTTATAAAATATTTTAAATTTAATTTTTAAAATAAAACCGACAACAAGTGGTCACTTTTTAAATATAATTTTTAATTGTATTTTTAAAATAAAACTGACCACAAGTGGTTGGTTTTATAAAATTATTTTCTTTTTTCTTTTTTTTTTTTAATTCCAAAACTGATCACTTGTGGTCGCTTTTATAAAATATATTAAATTTAATTTTTAAAATAAAACCAACCACAATTGGATGCTTTTAAAATTAATTTTTAATTATATTTTCTTTATAAAACCGACCACAAGTGGTCAGTTTTTTGAAATTACTTTCTTTTTTATTTTTTTTAATTCAAAACCAACCACTTATGGTCGCTTTTATAAAATATTTTAAATTTAATTTTAAAATAAAATCAATCACAAGTGGTCATTTTTTAAATAATTATATTTTTTAAAATAAAATCGACCACAAGTGGTCAGTTTTTTAAAATTATGTTCTTTTTTATTTTTTTAAATCCAAAACCGACCACAAATGGTCCCTATTTTTATTCTATTTTATTTTTTAAAAATAAATAATAATTAATATAAACATTATTGAAATTATTATTTTAGAATTTTAAAATATAAAAGCAACCACATATGGCTACATCTTTTAAAAAAATTGTATTTTTAAAAAATAAAGAATCGCACATATGTGGTCGGTTTTTTTTTGCGATGATAAGCCCAAAGGGTGCAATTAAAGAGAAGTAGCAATGGTAATTATGCTAATTTATCCATATCTTAGAATCATAACCATGGATCTTTTCATACTGTAAACACAATCGTAATAACTTATCTCACAATGCTGAAATTAAACCAGAACTAGTATTCCATTTGATGAAATCAAATAAAATTAATATCATGAATGCCGGACTTGAACCAGAATTAGTATCATCAATAATGGCAGAACTGAACCGGTCTTATTATCGTAAATCGCTGGACTTAAACTAAAGTATCCACCTTACAAGTACTATTCCAAGATAACCATTATGGGTAAAACCTTCTCGAGCCAAAGAATGTGACTATGATAACGTAACATGCCTATTGAGTCTACCAGGAGCTAGTAGTGATCTTGGCCTAAGGTGGATTAGAGGGGCCCACTTCTAAGCTGATAATGCGTTCTAAGGAAAATGCTACCCCAAACTATGATAAAATGTCAATTATTATTACATGAAGCTGTCTCAATTCATCTCAAGGTAGCAATTCTACCTAGGAATCAGGTAACTAAGTTAAATATGCCTAATTAGAGGTTCTTAAACATCTAAATAAACCATTTCATACAAAATCTAGCTCCAAGTCCTAATTCCCAACTCACATCTAGCACAATATCATAAATGTACTATAATTTTGCCCAAACTAGGAGAAAGGTAAACCTGACCTACTTGGACGCTGAAAAAAGTCTGATGAGGTCCGCTAAAAAGTTAATTTCCCCTTTTGAGATTCTTTCAAATGATGACACGCTATTAAAATAGTGATCTACTAGTAAATACAAGAAAAACATACCCATATTGCATTTTTATGCTTCAAGTCCAAATTCAAGTCAAAATCCTATATGGAGTTTGCTTGCGAAATTGCACTTTCAAAACCGTCAACACATCCCTCAACGCTCAACGAATATTTATCCTTAAGAATAGGTAATTTTTGATATCAAATGATACCTCAATATAATCAACAAGAATCTAGAGATTTATGACTAAATTGGGCAATTAAACTATAAACTTAACGGAAGCTTACCAAGATTTCGACGAGGAGACAATTATTCCAAGCTCACAAGAATCCCATAATATCTCAATAATTTGTCTTTCAATTTCCCATACTCTCTAGAATTTTGGCTCTTGAGACTAGTGAGAAAGTGGGAGAAAATTGGGTAAGAGAGCCATTTAATGGCATCCCAAGTGCCGCTTAAGTGTCCACTTGTCCGCTGAAATAGTCAAGTATTGCTAAAGAAGTACTCACTTAGACTGCCTACCACTATAGAAAATAAGTTGCGGCTAAAATGGCTTCTGCTTTAGTAGACAGGACACCACTAAAATAGCTTAACAAGTGGCCAAATGCCTGGTTTAGTGGATGCTCCAGCTGGAACTTGGAAAAATTCCAAGTTTTCACCGACCCCCCCAGATTCATTTGGAAGCCCATAAATGAAAATAAACTATGTTACCCTATCAAATTTGATATTTCAAAATCAATGCACGTTCAAAATTTCCATCCAAGGTTATTTCGATGAAAAGTGGGCCCCACATCCAAGGGCCATTTTCATCAAGTTTTTAGTCCAAAATGATTCTGGAAGCCTCGAGACCTAAACCAAATGTCTCCCTAGCCTAAAATCGATGTTTATAAGTATTGGAACTATCATAATTGGCATATGAGATCATTGAACTAAAGTTTTTGCCGATAGCCAATTCTTACCAGCGAAGACTTCAAATAGGAAATTGGTTCTAAAAACAAAACAAACTGCCCGATAGCTGAACTATCAGCTCTAGCAAGTCATAAATGACTTGGGGCAGATATAGGAAAGCTCTAATTAGTGAAAATACTTGGAAATATTGAAAATAATGTAGAGGGTCATTAAATACTATGAGTAATCTTACCAAAAATTATATTTTATAACTTGCATAGTTTGTATATGATTTTGAAAGAAAACAAATGTTACTGAATGCTTTGAAATTATACGTTGGATAAGTATTTTACTTGATAGGATATTGAAATAGTTATTTGATATATTTAACTATTATAAGACATAATTTACGGTTATTTGAGATATGATTACTGTTAGTGTCAAGGTTCTTCACTTACTTAAGAAATAAGTATCTTGATATGTATTTTTTTCAAGTTTCTATGTAATATAATTTGAAAAAGAACTTAAATACCCTTTTATACTTTGAAAATATTTTCATATGAGTCTCTATTATTTGCAAAGAAAAGTATAAATAGGAGCAGACCTTGATTGGATCTCATAGCTAACGATGGTTTTGTTAGACCTAGTGCACCTTTTATATACAAATTACTATTTTAGCCCTTGCTAATGGGAAGGTAAAACTAACAAAAAAAAACTGATGTCCATCGAGTAGGAACTTACCGATATGTATATTTGACTCCTTTATGAGGGGTCTATAGTTATTAGCTATTTCTTGAAGTAGAAAGCAACACTAATTACATGATTAATCCTTGGAAACCACTCCAGATATATTTTATATGATACAATATTTACTGAGAATATTATCGAATTGTAATTGATTTTTGATTGTCAAACTATCATGTTTTATGACTTGTCCCTCATTAAAAATGATTGTGGTAAAACGTTATTACTCACTAAACTAGCATCTCACTCCCCTCTACTTTTTTTTTATAGAGAACGCACGTGACGTTCGTAAGGATTTCATTAACTAGAGCATTCAAGCTGACATATTCCTGGTGATCCCCTCACTTCTTCGCATGAGTAACAAGCTTGTTTATTTATTAAAACCTCTATTTTTGTTCTTAGAGTCATGCCATAGTCATTTCATAAGCTTCGTGAGTACTTTTTTTTTTTTTTATTGCAGAATTGTGCCTATATTGTAGAATTGTGCCTAGTATTAGACTTCTCGTCATATTTAAAGATGGATTTAGTATTTGTGCATTGCGAATATACTATTTATGAACATTATGTCTTATTTGATGATGTTATATTAGCTGCATTGTTATTTTTGAGATCGAAAATTTTTGGATAGGCCCAAAAATAGGAAAAATTTTGCCTGATATTTTGTAGATTATTGATGAGGCTTGCTTGAAGCGTTAGCTCCTAAGGGCTGGTTATGAACCTAAATTAGGCCATGAAAAAATTGGTATCAATGTCCTGGATTAGGTCATTTCTGTGACTACTGGAGAACATGTCGGTAGTAAATTCTCAATTATGGATATGTAGTGCGGCCATTCCTATAATCTTGATTCTGCAAGGACGTGATAAGATGTGTCTCCCTTTAATTCTTATTCCTCCTTACGTGTGTGAGTAATAGGGTCACCTAGATGAATCTAATATCATTTCTTTACATAATATGTCTGAAATTTAGTCACCAATAGTAAGAATATTTCAAAGGTTTGGTAGGCATAAAGGGCCACTTTTGGTATACACTATTCTCCCAATTAAGGGGAACAACAAAAGTAGTTGGCAATTCTAAGAAAGAGGTCAGTTTGCCACTGTAAAGGATTTGTGCACATATGTTACATGTAATATTTTGCTTTTCTGGAAAGAGTACTACTCTACCACTTAGCAACCTGAGACTATTATCATTAAGACACTTTTCTTCCCTTAACCGGCTCGAGGAATTAATGGATATAATGAATAGAGCTAGGTAATAAAGTAGGGCCCATGACCAGCTTCAGGCATCTACAAAGATCCAGATTTGTCTAGAAAAGGATTTATCCTTGAGAATTTATAAATATGAAATCCCAAGGTTCATAGTATTCTAACAACTTGAAGATCTTTAAAAGTTTTTTGGTAAAGATGCTTGGGTGAAATACTTAAAAGCTTTACGAGCTCTGCTATGTTCTAGCAAGAGTATTGTAGTCTGGTAGCATACAGATTGGTTAATATGGAAAATAAATGGTATGATATGGTACTATTAGGAATACCAATAGGAGAATGACATGGGAAAGGCGATCCACTAGTTATTTATGGATTGTCTCTTTCATGACAGTTGGAAATGTGTAACTTGACAAGGAGTTTAAGTTATTTGTTCAAATAATGGATTGAATCTATATACTACCCTAGACATCTCAATAGGCCAGATATGTTCTCTACTTATCACCTGATGAAGTTCTTTAGGTTTAAAAGTCCGTTGAAGGGTTGGTCAGTCCCTTAAACAAGATAGTACCCCAAAACGCGACGACCTTGACCTACTAAGGTAGTTGATATTGCTAAAGAAATTGAAATTATGTAAATTTATAAGTGAGTTATTGAGTATTCAGAAAAAGTTGAGATTTGAAAAAAAGAAATGAAATCTTTTGTTAAAATTTTAGTCTGTCCCAAAGAGTTAGAAATCAAGGACGAGATATTGCATGATTCTATAGTAGCCATCCCGTTTGAGAATCTCTATTAGTTGAAACATGTATCGAGCTTGTCAGATTTGAGTTGAGAGTATGGATACCCTAGTTGAGATGATTTTACTTGATATGAACTATTTTGACATACTACTGGTACACACTAGTTACCTTCATTCCATGTTACTCTCAATGGTTATGCAAAGTCAGGCAAGTTTGAGATACCCAAGAGCCCTTTATTTGTTGTACAAAATAGGGGTGCGGTTTTTGAGAGGTGTTTTTTTATGGAAGTTCAGTGTTTAATGAAGAAGGGTTGGTCCTGTCTCTTGTAATCGTAGTAAACCGACACAAGAGGTGATGCACTTTTGAAAAAGTATAATTATTGTGAGAACTTTCAAGTGAATTTCTTAAAGATTTCCCGAGACTTATTCTATATGATATAGATTTTGTTTTGACTTGGCACCTGACAGGTAATCCATATGAATACCCCTATATCATATGATACCATGGGAGTTGAGAGCTCTAAGTAACATTGTATGCCATTTTAAATAAAGGTTTTCTAAAATCGAGGGTATTACTATGGTGTGCATTGGTACTGGTTGTGAAGAAGGAAGGCAATACCCAAAAAATAAATGTGCATTGTCTAAATCCTCTTGGACAAGGTAATGATAATAAATTATTTTTGTCCTGTATAGATGTTATACTTGATTTGTTACAAGAAGCCATCCACTGGTCAAAGACCGATCTTGATTTTGGTATTATCAACTTACAATCTAAGAGAATTATATTTCTAAGACAACCTTCCGATTTTAGTGCAACATTATTAATTTTGTGTGATGTCTTTAGAACTGACCAATGCTCAAGATGCAGTCATAAACTTGATGAATAAATTAGTAAAGCCATTTTAGACAGACCTGTTAAAGTTTATGGATTATATGTTCGTACACACACATTGTCGAGAAGAACATAAAGATGATATGAGGAGAAATTGTGCTACAAATGATTTGAGACATCGATTTTATGTTAAACTCCTTGAGTATGAATTTTGGCTAGACTCAATAGCATTGCTTGGGCAAGTTGTATCTAGTGATGGGATTATGGAGGATCATAAGTAGGCAGAAGTAGTTCAAAAATGATACAAGCTCATTACTCATATAGAGAATGACACTTTCTTGAGTCTGCCAGGCTATAACAAACATTTTTTGTGCAAGGTTTCTTTGGAATAGTGTTTCTCTGGAATAACAACTCCACTGATTGAGCTACAAAAAAGGTAAAGTTTCAGTAGACAAAGGAATATGAGTATATCTTTTAGAAGTCCAAGACACAGTTGATCACAACAACAATGTTACACCATGTTATGGAGGGTTCACGATGCTTTGTGATGATTCAAAAGTAAAATTAGAATGTGTTATCATATAGAATGATTGTGTGATAAGTTATGCTCGAGAAAGCTAAATAAGCTTATGCAGAACTAATCCTCTCACAGTTTGATGTGCATGTGATTTGAAGACATAAATGTGCTATTTATACGATGAAACCAACAAGATTTATATAGACCGCAAGATCCTGATGTTTATTTTTCAGTAGAAAGATTTGATTCTTTAATTTACACTACTATACAAAATTACTTCATGACTGTGTACAATTTTATAGTTCGGTGTCATTCAGGGAAATGTTGATGTTACAGAAGATTCATCAAGAAGGAAATCCATGGACTATATGCCAGTATAGATCATTCGAAGATACTTTTGACCTAAGATGTGCACACATCTGAGGATAAATATATCAAATTAGCAAAAGAAACTTATAAAAATTATTGGCTTGAGTTATTGCCAAGTCATTATTGGTATAACACATCGAGGATACCTATTATAAAAATGAGAAATTGTGGGAATATTGAAAAGAGGTTCTAGTGAGTAAAGACACGATTATGACTCTTAGTAATTATGTTTTTTATGCTAAGTGTCTGGTTATGTTAATTAAAGATAGATAGTGTGATAAAAGTTATACCTAAGAAAGTCATAACTCTAAATACATTCGACATCCTGGATCCACTGAGATTTATTGTAATGAACCTTTAGGTGATTTCGTCAATTTATGTGTATTTCTGATGTTTCGATCCTCCTTACAGCAGCTACAAGTCATTTATGACTTATCAAAACTATCGGTTTAGTTATCAAATAGTTCATTTGTTTTTTAGGTTCATTTTCCTCTTTTGGAGCTTTCACTATTAAGGAATTGGTCTCGGACCAAAACTCCAAGTAGATGAATGTAATGACCCTTCCAATCATTTTTCATATTTTTTCTTATCTTCGCAGTTAGGGGTTTTCCATAGCTATCCCAAGTCATTTATGACTTGCTGGGACTGATAGTTCGGTTACCGGACACTTTGTTTGGTTTTTAGAACCAATTCCATGTTAAGAAGTCTTCTCTGGTTTTAAATGGCCACCGGGTGAATAATTCAGTAAGACGATCTCGGATGCAAATTCTAACTATGTCAACAGATCTGGAATATTGATTTTGGGGTAGGTAGACCTTTGGTTCAAGTCCCAATGCACCCGAGCTCATTTCAACCTATTGGTCAAAAAGTTAGAAATCAGAAGATACGGGTGTCGGACCCACATTTGGTCTAAATGACGATCTTAGATAGAAAACTTGACTTCACCAATGTATTCAAAATGACAAATTCAGTGGGGTTACATAGTTTATTTACAACAATCGGAGTTCGAATAAGTTTCGAGGGTCGAAAATAAGTTTTGACGTTACTGGTGCTAAAGTAAGTGCGATCGTACAAGGACCTATTGTGATCGGAATAGTGAAATCAAGGTCCCTAGTACTGTGATAGCGATCCCTCTATACCTGAAGGGGCTATAAATGAACCCCAATGTCATGATTTTGGCTATTTATCACTCATTCTTGAGAGCTAAAGATCCTTAATGAGTGTGGTGACTCAAAATTGAGTATTGTGGGTGACTTGGTAGCTTTCTAAACATATATTACCATAATTATCATCCAAATTAAGGTAATATTTCATCAATTTCTTGGTGAATTTTCTTAGTTTGACCCAAAACCTCAAATCCTCTTAGTTCTTAAATTTAGCCCAAAGTTTGCTTGGTTATTCAGCCATTTTGAGGGGTTTGATTCCATGATCTTGATATCATGTTGGGTTTACCTCAAAAATGTATTTTCCGTAAGTTAGACCCACTTGGAGTTTTTAGTATCTTTTTTGGATTCGAAGCACAATAGTGTAATATGGGTATCGTTATTCTCGTCTTAATGAGTAGATTGTGATTTTGATAGTGTGATGGTATTTTTGAATTATGAAGTGAAGATGGACCGTTTGGTGAATGATGTACGTATTTGTGGTTCATATTTGATGTAGGCTTCTGTCTACTCTTCTTCATATATGATGTGTGATATATATTGCATGTGAATGTGAATGTGAATGCTAAGATTGATTATGGGTAGAATGATATTGTAATTCCCCGTATTTGTCTTAGCTCAATTCAGCCCATAGTGCATGGACAAGAGGATTAGAACCTGAAAATTTAGCTAAGTATTGGAGACTTAGTTTTATTTTTGGCCTCTTAACTTTGATGATTTTTAAAGTTACCTTTCCGACCCTAAGGCATAAGTATGAGTTGATTCATGTTCAGGGGGTCTAAGTAGCATATCTCGGGGAAGTTTCACAATTTTTTGACAAAGATTGAGGCACGTTTGATTTTCAATTCTAGAACCTCACCGCGACTATGGAGCGACGCGGTGGGTTAAGCGATGGAAGGCTCATTGCATCGCGGTGAAGGCTTAATCCGCGTTCCAGTTACAAATTTAAATCCTACAGGGGAAGTTTGGTCTTTTCCCATTACCCTAATCCATAAAAACACGAGATTTATCAACTGTTAAGATATTATCTGCCCTATTTCCACAATTTCTCTTTAAAATAAACCTACGTCCTCACCTCAATTCATCAAGTTCAACCATTATTCCTTCAAGAATACTCAAGAATTTAAGCTTCACCACCCAAGAACGATCAAGAACGTCAATTCTCTTGTAAGATTCAAGCCTTAAGGTATGGTAGATGTTCATCCATGGAGTCCAAGAACCTATTTTTATGTTTTAAACTATGAATTTACATGTTTACAATAAGTTATTTTCATGAAGCTTTTGGGAATTTCAATTATGCATGATGATTACAATTGATTTTAGTTGGAAAGTAGCCCTTACATATTTGAAGTATGAAATTTCATGTCAAATCCCCAATGTATGGTTTAAGTGTTATGATTTTGTTATTTCTATATGTTTCAACCATTCCTATGCCTAAGTTCATGAATTTAAAGTGTTTGATGAAATGCCTAAGAGATGAATTTTGAGCAATAACTACTTATTATGCATTTGAAACTTTGGTATGCTTCTACTCTTGATGTTATCGAGTCCTGGGGGTTATGAATACCCGAAATATAACTGTTTACTTAGTCCTAGTACTTTCAGAATGGTTTTCAAGTATCTAGGAGTATTAGCAATTCAGTCAGTTATCCTACCAGTCAAGTTTAGATCAGTTCAACAATCCGAGTCAGTTCATGTGAGAGTAGGATTTAGCACTGAGGAAACTTAGGGACAAGGGATAACTTGTCAGTTGAGGGTGTGACCTTTAGTATCAATCCCTGTGTTCTAAAACTACGTAGTCAATATAGGTTAGAGAAGTTAACTTGCCAGTTGAGGGTTGACACATATCTCACCAGAGCACCTGCCTATAGAGGGTGACTCTTTAGTTCTTCGGAACTTCATTTTAGTAGTCCACACAACCAGTGTTAGTACTCGTGGAACGGTACTGACACCTTTCCAACTGGGGTCACAGGTTGGACCCTCATTAGCTTTTATTGGGGAATGTCAATTAGATGATAGCTCCCACTGTCTCAGTCCAGTATTCAATTCAGATTTTAGTTTTAGGTTTTCTTAACTATAACACAGTTAGTAGTCGTTCAACATCAGTATTTTAGTTTATAAACTAGACCAGTATTATGTCATATGCTTGGTCATGCATTCTTAGATCTTACAACTTTCAGATATACTATAAATCAGTTATCTTATGCTATTCATTCAGTCAGTTATTATTCATGTATATGAGCTAGGCATATCAGCCTAACCTTATTTAGCATATCAGTACATTCAAAGTACTGACTGCATACTCATTTCTTGCACTATAATGTCTCATATGATAGGTTCGGACACTTAGGTTCCTGATCGCACTTAGACATTCTAGTGCATCAGTAGTTGTAGCAGTGGTGAGTCCTTATATTTTGAGGACCGTTTATGTTTATTTTAGTATTTTAGTTTAGTAGTCAGCCGGATTTAGTTGGGGACTTGTCCCATCAACTACATAGTCAGTCACTTAGAGGCTTTTAGACTCTTTCAGACAGTTAGTCAGTTATCAGTTGTTATTGACAGTCTTTACAGTATTGTTTTCAAAAATTTATTTGTCAGGCATATTATTTTAGAGATATTTTAAATGTTTAAACCTTATGGATCATCTAGATTTTTATTTCCCACATGCATATATTTTATTATTAGTTTATTCAGTGCTCACAATAGGTATCAGTTCATGGGTTAGCTTATGGTCACTTATGACCGTAAGCACCGTGTGGCGTCCAAGGTGTACTCCCGAGGCATTACAAACTTAGTATTAGAGCCTAAGGTTTTAAAGTGTCATAGGGAGTCTAAAAGCTGCGTTGAGTTGAGTCTTACACATAGGTGTGAAGCGTGCCACGCTTATCGACAAGAGGCTACAAAATATTTTCGGAAAAGTTTCCCTTCTTTCAGGATTCATTTCGTGTGAATGAGCATGTGCTCAATTTAAAAATCTCTTTCTATTTTCATTTTCTTTCTGTTTACAGAACAAGCTTCCCAGAAAGAATAATAGAAGGAGAAATGGGAATCAGCCCGCATCTCTGCCTGTTCAGGAAGATCACCTGAACGAGTATGTATCCCATGCCAAATTTAGAGCTGCATTCACTACTTTAGCTCACTCAGTAGTATCCCAAAATAATCAGCCAACTACCATCCCAGCCATTCTGGTGGCTAATAATGCCACAGCTAGGATTCAGGGCTTCACCCGAATGAACCCTCATCCATTTTTGAGATCTAAGTCTGATGAGGATCTACAGGAGTTCCTTGATATGGTCCAGAAGGTAACAGACATTATGGCTGTGACTTCGAGTGAGAGTGCAGAGTTGGGTGCTTACCAATTGTAGAATATTGCTAACACCTGGTATAAGCAGTAGCAGAGAGATAAAGAGAAAGATAAAGGGCCTATTGAATGGGAAAAATTTTGCGAAAGCCTTTTTAGATAGGTTCTTTCCCTTGGATTTAAGGGAAGCTAAAGTGAATGAGTTTATCAATTTAAGGCAGTGGAACATGAGTGTGAAGGAGTATTCTCTTAAGTTTACTCGGCTAGCCAGGTATGCTCCTAATGTAGTGTTTAATGACAAGTCTAGGATGAGTAAGTTTATCTCTGGTATAGCTGATAGTGTGGTCAAGAAGTGTAGGACCACAATGTTAATTAAGAAGCCTGACTTATCTAGGTTGATGGCCCATGTTCAATAGATTGAGGATCATAAGTTTAAGAAAAATGAGAAGGAGAATAATAGAGCCAGAATAGGCCGCTTCACTTTTTCTTAGTTGAGGTCAGAGGGTGGTAACCGTCCTCAATTCTATCATAAATCTTTAGTCCCAGCTCCATCTTCAGATAGTGCGCCAGTGCCAAAGTTTAGAAATGATAATCGGGATGGGGCATCAGGTTCTAAGCCTAGGAAGTATGCACAATGATCGCACAAATCCTCTTTGCCAGAAATATGGTAGAAACTATTCGAGTGTGTGTATATATGGTAGTAATGTATGCTTTGGGTGTGGAAAGCTAGGCCACAGGGTCAGGGATTTCCCATAGGGTGGTTAGTAGGGTTAGTCCAGTCGTCCCCCAATTCCATCCGGTCGCCTAACTCAGCAGGGTGTCATTTCTAGCACAACCAGTGGTCAGCATCCAAATAGATTGCATGCACTCCAGTCTCAGCAGGATCAAGAAAATTCTCCTGATATGGTTACTGGTATGTTGCAGACCTTTTATTTACATGTTTATGCTTTGTTAGACCCTGGAGCTTTTTTTTTTGTAACCCCTAACATAGCTGTTGATTTTGGTGTCAGTCCTAAGACTTTAGCAGAACCCTTTTCAATATTTACCCAGTAGGTGTCTCTATTGTAACCAGACAGGTATACAAGAACTATCCGATCAAAATATCCCAGAAAGTCACTTCATTTGATCTTGTAGAGTTAGAGATGACGAATTTTGATGTCATTCTCAGTATGGATTCGATCCACTCATGCTATGCTTCATTTGATTGTACAAATAGAGTCGTTCATTTTTAGTTTTCGAATGAACCAATCCTAGAATGAAAGGGTAGTACTTCAGCACTTAGGGGTTAGCTTATTTCGTACCTTAGAGCGAGAAAAATAATATCCAAGGGTTGTGTCTACCATCTTGTTCGAGTCAAAGATTTTAGTTTGAAGACTCCCAACTAGTACTAATAAACCGTACCCCTAGCAGAATAGAATCCCAGGAGGTTTGAACACTGTCCACTATATGAGTCATGGGTACGACTCGTACCCTAGCATATGGCTCATAGTGAGCCACTCACACTCAGATCAAACCTAAGTCACTGAGTCTAAGGTAAAATGAAGTAACCAAACAACCGATATCCACCGATATGACTCATACAACCCAAGTGGTACCCATTCCATAAACAAAATACACCCCACCAACCAACACTGATCAGCATACTATTGGACCATACCATACCTGTACCCAAGTGTACGACTTGTTCCCTAAGTCGTATTTTGCCCAGAAACCCGAAATCAAGAAAATTTTCTAAGACCTGAAAATAGGGAGTTTCAGTTTTCCCTACTAGGAACATTCATCCCCGAATGACAAACAAGGTAGGGTAAACACAAGCATGATTCATTTGCATTATCAAATATATTTCCAATATTTAACAATGTTTGAAAACAAAGATGCAAAGATATTAATCTTTGCTTTAACAAACTTAGAAAATAAAGATGTGTTGAAAAACACATACCTTTCGCACGAATCTCGGAAGGAGAAAATAGATGCAGATACTTGGACTGCATGTCCTCTTCTACTTACAGTGTAAATTCTTCCACCATATGGTTCCGCCATAGAACCTCAATTGAAGCCAAATCCTTAGTTCGTAAACGATGAACCTGTCTATCAAAGATCTCAACCAAGACCTCTTCATATAACAGAGAGTCAGATACCCAACCCCTCCAATGGAACAATCGAAGAAGAATCACCAATGAACTTCCTTAAAATTGAAACATGAAATACTGAATGAACGGAGCTCAAACTAGAAGGCCACTCCAATTCATAAGCCACATTACTAACCCTTCGCAGAACCACATAAGGACCAACAAATCGGAGACTGAGCTTTCCCTTCTTACCAAACTGGATTACTCTCTTCATGGGAGATACCTTTAAGAACACCATATCTCCAACCTCAAACTCCAAGTCTCTATGCCTTACATCTGCATAGGACTTTTGTAGACTTTGGGTAGCCTTAAGATTATCCCAAATCACCCTTACTTTCTCCTTAGCTTGGTAAACTGAGTCCGGACCAAACATATCCTCCTTACTAAGCTCAAACCACCCAACAGGAGATCTACACCTCCTGCAATACAATGCCTCAAATGGGGCCATACCAATACTTGAATGATAGTTATTGTTGTAAGAAAACTCTACCAAAGATAGATACTCAACCCACTTGCCACCAAAATCAATCACAAATGCTCGATACATATCCTCCAATGTCTGAATTATCCACTCCGCTTGTCCATCTAATGAAAAGAAGTACTTAGACTAACCTTGGTACCCAACCCCTTCTCAAGAGACCACCAGATATAAGATGAAAACTGTATACCACGATCAGAGATAATCGAAATAGGTACCCCATAAAGATTTACAATCTCCTAAAGATACAACTTTGTATTATCTTCCGCCGAAAAGGTAGTCCTCACAGATAAGAAGTGAGCAGACTTTATTATTTTATCCACAATGACCCAAACTGAATCAATTTGATTCTGAGACAGACGAATACAGATAATAAAATACATATTGATTACCTCCCATTTCCAATTTGATAATTTCACCAGGCCCCACATGCTCAATTTTAACTTGTTGACATACCATACACTTGACTATAAAATCAAACACATCATTTTTCATACCATTCCACTAATATATCTCCATGAGATCATGGTACATTTTTGTTAAACTGGGATGAAAAACATAGCATGATTCATGCGCCTCAGCCAAAATCCTGTCACAACCCATTGACATCAAGAACACACAATCTTTCTTGTTACAACAAAGTACCATTACCACTGATCTCAAAGACCATTACCTTTTTTCCAGTAATATCACTCTTGATTTTTATCAAGATAGGATCTAGCACTTGCTTCTCCTTAATCTCTGCACCAAGAGATAACGTAACCACTTCTTGAACTATCACACCACCATCCTCAAAGTCTAAAAGACAAACTCCAAGATTGGCCAAGTGGTGAATATCCTTCACCAGTTCCCGCTTTCCTTCCTCCACATAAGCAAAACTCCCTTTGGATAACTTGCTAAGAGCATTAGAAACCATGTTAGCCTTACCTTGGTGATAGTGAAGAATCATATCGTAGTCTTTGAGAAGCTCAAACCATCTCCTATGCTTGAGATTTAGCTCTCTCTGAGTGAACACATACTGAAGATTCTTATAATAAAAAAGATGTCCACATATACACCATACAAGTAGTGCCACCAAATTGTTAAAGGAAAAACCACTGCTAAAACCTCTAAATTATGAGTAGGATAGTTCGTCTCATGCACCTTTAACTACCTAGAAGCATAGGAAATCACCATCCCATGCTGCATCAAAACACAATGAAGTCCCATCCAAAATGCATAACAATAAACCATAAACCCCTCATTGCCTTTAGGCAATTTTAAAACCGGAGCCAAAGTTATCTTATCCTTAAGCTTCTCAAAACTTCCATCACAAGCATCCGACCAAGAAAACTTGACCTTTTTCTGAGTCAGTTTGGTCAAAGGAGCAACTATCGACGAAAATCTTTCCACAAACTGTCGATAATACCCAGCAAAACCCAAGAAGTTCTGAATGTCAGTTAGAGTCATGGGTCTAGGCCATATTTTACCACAACCACCTTTTTAAGGTCAACCATTATCCCTTCGCTAGAAATAATGACCAAGAAAATTCATAGCGTTCAACCAAAACTCATATTTAGAGAACTTGGCATACAAATATTGTTCCTTCAAGGTCTACAATGTCATGTAGAGGTGGTTTTCATGATCCACCTTACTTTTAGAATACACTAAGATGTCATCAATAAAAATAGTGACCAAAAGATCCAAGCAATGCCTGAAAACCCTATTTATCAAGTCCGTAAATGCCGTCGGAGCATTAGTCAAACCAAATAACATCACCAAGAATTCAAAGTGCCCATATCATGTATGACAAACCGTCTTAGGGATATCCTCTTGTCTAATCTTAAGCTGATTATACCCATACCAAAGATCTATCTTAGAGAAGAACTTGGGACCTTGTAATAGATCAAACAAGTCATATATCCTTGGAAGAGGATACTTGTTCTTGACCATTACCTTATTCAACTGTCGATAGTCAATGCACATCCAAAGAGAACCATCCATATTTTGCATGAACAACACCGGTGCACCCCACGGGGATACACTAGGACAAGTAAACCCCTTATCCAGAAGATCTTTAAGTTGCTCCTTGAGTTCCTTCAACTCAGTCGGAACTATTTTATAAGAAGGAATAAATATTGGACGAGTGTCCAGAACCAAATCAATACCAAACTTTATTTCTCTATCTGGAGGAACACTTGGAAGATCATCAATAAAGACCATAGGAAACTCATTTACCACTGGAACCGAGTGAAAAGAAGGACCTTTCGAGTTAGAATCTTTAACCGAGACTAAGTGATAAAGATACCCTTTAGAGATTAATCTCCAAGCTTTAAGATAAAAAATAAACCCCCCCTAAGAGCTAAGGAACCACCCTCCCACTATATAACTGGCTTACTAGGGAACCTAAAGACAACCTTGTGGGTTTGAAAGTACAAGGATGCATAACAAGAGTGTAACTAATCCATTCCCAGAATGACATCAAAATCCACCATGTCCAACTCAAACAGATCTACCATGGTCTGCTTGCTACCAACAGATACCACACCCCCTGTAGACTCTTTTGGCAATAACCGAGTCACCTACCAGGGTAAAAATAGAAAAAAGATCCAAAACAACCTCAGGATCAAAACTAATACATACATCCATAAATAGGTTCACATAAGAAAGAGTGGAACCTAGATTAAGCAGACAATACATGTAATGAGAAAAGAATTATAACATACTAGTAATGACATTAGGTGATGGCTAATATGCAAGAGTATGCAACCTATTTTGGCCTGTGCCGATACAGAAGTAGGAGAAGAAGATGAAGCAACCATAACTTTGACCTCTCTAGAAGCTCCCTTACTAACTGGAAATTTTTTTAGCATATGGCCTGGCTGGCCATATTTTAAACAATTGTTCCTGCCTTCGCCATAATAGCCACGATGAATACGACCACAAAATAGACAAGGGGGCATGAAGAAGCTGACTAACCCCCATTCTCCTGAGATTGGGCACCCTGTGTCGAGAAATTATCACTACCCTATGGACGCTTATCACTCGACTGTCGCGGGTAAGAAATGCTAGCAGTAGAGATGGAACCAGAACTTTCCCACTTGTTTTTTAGCCATTTACCTTTATCCTGACCACCCTGATACTGAGCACCACTCTATTTAAAGAACCTACTCCTCTTACCCATTCTTTCTCAAACTCAGTTTGTTTTCTTTTATTTTCCTCCACCTACTGCATGTGGACAGCCAACCTCAAAATGTCCATATCTTTGATCAACAAAGCAGTTTTGCTTTCAAAGATTAGGTCTCGAGATTGCCCAAAATTGAACTTTTTCATTCTTTCCCTCATGTTAGCCACCAAATCAGGATCATACCTTGATAGTTGATGAAACTTCAAGGCATATTCCTTAACAGACATTTTACCTTGCTTGAGATTAATAACTCCTCCATCTTTGCTTTTCTTAGCTTTTATGGAAAGAAATGATCTAGAAATACACTAGAAAAATATCCCATAAGGGCTACTCCTTTATATCACCTCTATCCCTATCCCACTCTTTGTACTATTAGCACGTAATATACTTGAGATGAAAAGTACAAAGTTTACTCCTTCCACATTATTAGTCTATATTACTCTGAATATCTTATCCATTTCATCCAAGAAAGCCTGAGGATCCTCCTTCACCTTCAAACCAGTAAAAGTTGAAGGATTTGGCTTCATAAACTGGCAAACCCTTGTGGCCTCAGTAGAAAACCCACCAGACATATCCTGCTCAGCCTGAGCAATGACAACCTGAGCGATAATATGAATTGATTGGCAAAATTTTGCATTAATCACCTCACCTTGCTTAAGACTAGTAGCAACTGAGAAAACTCTAGAACAAACAGGGATAGGACCCTGAGAATGAGTGCGAACTCTAGGTGTATGACGTAACCCATCAACATCATCCCCAGATAGGATAGAAGAATTTTTTTGTGTTCCAGATCGCTGAGGCATGATCTAGAAAGCGAACAAAAAAAGGATTAGAGAAGATTTAAGGACTTAGACTCCAAGCTTGAAAATAGAATACAACGAAAGTGAAATATTCCTAAATGCCCTGTAGCCTCTCTCTTATGAGTGTGGCATGCTACACACCCCTAAAAGAGACTCTACTAGACACAGCTTTGTGGACTGTCAATTGACCATAAACCTAAAGCTCTGATAACAAATTAACATAACACGACCTAGGACCTTATTGTAATGGGTGTCCCAAGACCAATCGGGACCAAAGACCAGCCCCGTCACCCAACCCAACCTCTAGCCATCTTTCCTGAGTTACTTGATTTTCAAACATATAAAAAGATAACATAACATTCTAGAATATAGACTCTAGGATAGGTCTATTACCGAGACCTCTACAACCAAGTCCAACCATCCCATAGCAATCGTCCAACCATACCAAGAAAAACTAAAACTGTAAATCCAAAAATAACAAAATAAGTTCTATTTATAATTAAATATTTAATCCCAAAATAAAAGAAGATGGAACAACTAACAATCCCGTCAATCAGTGTCAGCCCCAATACCAATACCAATACTAAGGCTAACACCCATACCGATCCTGCCCATTCCAAATCATAGTAGTTCCATAAAAGCCTCTAACAAAAAGAATACCAAACTCTGGTTGGAACATAACCTTAACCATAAACAAAAATAATATCCATAAATAAATTAAAGTATGAAATAACATTCATGAGATAGAGCCATCCAAAAAGATAAAACCTCAATACCTCAATCCAAACCTAACCCCCGAATGTTTGAATGCTAATCAGGAGAAGTGGAAAGGCTGGTTCTTGCATCGCGTGGAGATAAGCCTCTCGAAGTGGGGTTAGCGGGTGAACTCTAGCATGAACTCAAGATAAGGATAAAATAATAACATATAATAAAATCAAGAAAAACCATCCATATGCACACAGACCATACTTATATATATATATATAACCATATCGGGAAAGGGAACCAAGTTTAGCATGCATTTAAAACCTTTAACCTAGGCATGTTATGCTTAACCATCCTAAATACACCCATGGGCTATGTTGTTCTAGTGTAACCCTCCTGAACTGGCCCTAATGTATGTATCTACTTAGTGGATTCTCGTGTACCTAATAGTATCATATAAGGTCGCCATGACCTACTTCTCATGTCATCAAACATGATTTTATGGTGCTTGTCCAGTGGACTCCCACCTTCATAGTTAAATTTCATACCCTGCTATTATTACAAAATTAAAACCATATTCCAACCAAACAATTATTCAATTATTATTAACCGAGGCTATTAGATAGTGGTATTGTCGTACTAATTATAACTTTCAAGTATTGTCCTTACCAAACTATTTAGCGGTCAAGGGATTCCCATGTACCCATAGAACATGTTATCCAATTAACTTGGGGGATTTCCATGTACTCCACAAGTGTTGATTACCATATTTACTTGGGGGATTCCCTTGGAACCAACAAGTATATTTATTAAGCCAAACTATTTCAAAACCATTTAAGTTGTTTAAGGTTCCATTACTAAGTTCAAACCATGCAATAGTTCCATTAGAAATCCAATTACATAGTGAAATCATTATCATAGGCATTTACAAAACATTTAGGGGCATAGTATATCCGAAACCAAAATCCATTAACCACCATTAAAACATAATGAAAGCATAAGTAAATTATAACCAAGCATTTATAACTCAAACCCCCAAATCATATTTTTGAACCCAAAATTATACAACATTAAAACCATGAAAATATTGTATAAAATCATGCCTTTAGTTGGAAATAACAATGAGAGAAGAGAGCACGCCTTAAACCAAGAATATGATGGAGAAAATTCACCAAAACAAGCCCCAATTTACTCCTTAACATGAAACCCTATCTTCTTTTGCCCAAGAATTCTAGAGAGGATTTAAGAGTGTTTTATAAGTGTTTAAGAATAGAATAGTAGGGCAAATAAACTCCCAATAGGAATATAAGTCCTAGGGACTTATTAGGAAAAGTGGAGAAATGATCAGATCGCCCTTACTTAAACTGCATTTAATTCCCGTCATAGGCTATAACTGACCCTTATGAGTCATAACCATCATGTACCAATGGCACCCATCTCTCGTACCATTGGCCTTCCCCATTAGACCCCAACACTGTCCAAGGTACAACACACCCAAACCCAAGCAAGTGTTCAACTAGTACTCATAAATCATATCCCTGGCAAAATAGAATTCTAGGATGTTTGAACACTATGCACTATATGAGTCATAAGTACGACTTTTACCCTGGCTTACAGATCATGGTGATCCCCTCATACTCATATCTAACCTATGTCACTAAGTCTAAGGTTAAGTAAAGTAACCAAACAACCCGTATCCACCGATACAACTCGTACCACCCAATTCGTACCCATTTAAGAAATTAAATCCACCCCACCAACCAACACTGGTCAGTATACAATTACACCATACCACCTATACCTAAGTTTACGACTCATTTCCTAAGTCGTATCTTTCCCAAAAACTAGAAATCAAGAAAATTTTCTAAGGTCCAAAAATCAGTGAGTTTTTGGATACATGATCAGAGTTTGGAGTTTTATATTTATCACCTAAATTTATTGAGCTATTTTGGGTGTTTGATGATATCGTCAGATCCATATTGAAATTTTAGAACCAACATAAAAAGAATCAATATTTTGTATCCGTATGAGGAAGATATGATCATTTTAGTACGAACATTAGTTACTTGTGTAATCATGCAAGAGTTATTATTTGTGAATGCAAAGAAGGATCCATTTGTTGTCTTGTAAATTCAAAAAGATATGTTCTTTACCAATTTGGTGGACTTTTGTGATTGCAAATAACAAATTTTACCCAAACAATGCTAAATTAGATAAGCCATAGTTTTTTTAGTATTTCCAATATTTTGGGGGCTAATAAGCTCCATTTGAGTCAATTCTCAGTGCATTTTTCTTGTATAATCATTGGATATTTTATTTCACTTTTATTTTTCTCATTTTTCAAGAATATCTATTTCATTTTTCATGATTTTGGTTTTTAAAGTGGAGATTTTGAAACCCCAAAGTTATGAAATCAACATTTTTTCATTTTTGGATTAATTTTTTATGGTTTAGAGTTGAATTTCGGAAATTAATATCCTTTTAGTATGGTAAAAATCTTTTGACATAAATTTACCAAGTTTTCTCATTTCAAATCATGCTTAAAAATAGAGATTTGAGGTTTTTCCAGTAAAGTCTAGAAATGATATTTTGAAGATTTGAATGTCGATTTCTACTCTATTTTTAATGGAATTTTAATTTTGATCTTCTTAACTACAGATAACATAATTGTTTTTATTAAATTCTAATGTCTTTGTTGTCCTAGAGGTGATTTTCAGGTTGAGTTTTTGAACTCAAATTATAAATATGGTGATATTGATATTGATGTATGTGTATTTACTTGTAAAATTTGTTCTTAATAGATTCAACACAATTTATGGTTTTTAGAAGAAAATATAATATAATGGTGATTTTTGGTACATTTTCTTGGCTCGAGGTAGGTTATGGCTTAATATTTTAGAAACATGGCCTGGGTAGAGACTTATTGTGTAAAGCATGCTATGAAATGGGTAGTTTATAAGTTTTTACATTATTTAGGTCAAATTAGATTATTTTGATACCATGTAGGGGCTTGTGTTGACCTTGGTAGTGATTTAAGCTGATCCTTATTATTATTATGATGTCCGTTTAGGGGCTTGTGTTTATCTTAATAGTGATTTGAGTTGATCCTTATTATTGGGATGCCCGTATGGATTCTTGTGTTAATTTTGATATTGATTTGAACTTTTCTTCATCAATGTGAGGCCTGTGTGGGGGATTATATTATCATTATAGAGATTTAGGAGGATTGAATCAAATATATATTACTAGTCTGATTTTATATATTACTAAATATATAAAATGGACATGCAGACTTATTTATTTCATGACTCATGGAAATGGTAGAACTTAAAAACACTATTTATTTTTAATGAAAACAATCCTCCCTCTAAAATCTTGATAGAAGATTTTGCTGTTATGAAATTGTGATACGACTTGATTGAGGGATATGCCGAAAAATTTGATTGATTGAGATTATAAAGATATATGAGTTGCGAATCCCCATGGGTTTTCTCATAGTAGCATAGGCTTAGAAAGTGTATATTGGTGTACTATGGCTAGTGCATTTTGTCCCATATAACTACATTGCGTCATATATTTGGTTGGTTGTTGTGATTGATCTATATTATGTATTGCTTTGTGCTATTAAACTACTGAGACTTTTGTACATGAAGGTGTAGTTACTTTATGATATTCCTTATTTTATATAGTTTTCTAGTTAACCTTTGTCGAATGATGATGTCTACTGAGTACAGGTGGACCATACTCATTACTACTTCATGTACCCTTTTCGTGTAGATCCTAGTATGAGTATTCCCTAAGAACCTTGATTGTGCATTTTCATAGTAATTTAAAGTTGTGGTGAGATTTTTGTCCAAGGTGGTCTCCAGGATTCATCTATTGTATATTATCTTTATATATTATCAAAGATAGTGATATGGTTACTTGACATCCTTGTTGATTTCTCTGTTTTCTTGACACTGAGTCATGTGGTTTCTATTGTATTTTTGGTTCTTTGAGTTATGATTGAATGATCTATATTTTATTATTATTGTGTGTGTTTTTCAATTAATTTTCTTTATTTTATATTTAATCCATGATTGTTGAGTGAGGACCACTAACCATGGTAGTGGGGTAAGTGCCATCATAACCTTGAGTTTTGGGTCATGACAAGTAGGTATCAGATCACAAAGTTTACTAGTCCCATGAGCATAAGAGCAAGTGTATTTCTCATAATCAACTTTCACTAGTCATCATTACACCTACTTTAACCTACCCGTAGGTAAGCCAAAATGTATCCCGAAATGGTAGGCAATGGGCTAGATGGTGGAAGGTATAGATAATACCGAAATAAGACATATGACTATGTGCTAGACGAGAAACACAAATACAATAACATAAATAAGAGAGGGAAAAGTAAAAGAGTGTCCCACGACCTCTAAGAAAAAGAATATGAGTACTATAAGTATCAATATACAAGTAGTCTCGAATGGAATGACTATCACAAAATAGTAAAGGGTGAGAGAATTAACTCTGGCTTCAAAAGCTCACCCTATCTCCGAACTTTGACAAATGATAGAATGAACATCAACTATGACAACTTGTACTCAGATATGCATAAAAAAAGATGTAGAAGTGCAGTATGTGTACCAAAGCAATCGGTACTCAGTAGGCATCATCGGTCAACTAAGCAAAATAATAATAAAAGCACAATAAGACACAACAATGTAAATTAAGGTCTGGATAAAAGGACAAACCTGGAATAACACTCTATATGTCTGAGAATAAATAAAAGAGTAAATTACATCGAAAGAAATACAACTCACTATAACCTAACTGGACCCCCAAAATCTTAGAAGTGGAAAACAAGAGATAAGAAATCCAACCAAGCCCCCACAAGCCTGATAGATGTAATCAAAGGAGAAGCACCGACAATAATAGCCATAATCTAACCAGACAAAGAAACCATATTCGTGAACCCTCTTATTCCTAAAACACCAAACTCTAACCAGTTTCCTAATATAATGAGTAACCAATCATTGTCGAACTTGAATTGGAAGAAGTGTCGAAGAGTCAACTCGAACTAGTAACATAATGTTGTAACTGTGTAACCATTGCCGGACTCAAATCAGTCTTTAAAGTAACTCCAAGGTACAAATCTAGTCAAGAGTTAGAAGTTGCATAGGTCACCCTAGGGATCAAAAACATATGTATAGGATGACGAAAGAGGCCTTCTAAGTCTACAGGGAGCTAATTATAGCATTGACTTAAAGAGGGCCGGCGGGGTCGCTTCAAACCACAATAGTTAATGCTTAGGCCAAATTCTGCCTATAACAGATTAATCTATCCAGTACCGCTACAAGTTGTCAATTAAGACTAATCAAGTCCTAAGTTCTCAATTCAATCCAAGGAATGGATGAATAGGCCAATTTGCCTAAATACGACTCACTAACCAACTAAACATTCCAAATTTCACTAGATATGTACTTAAGTTATAATTTCAAATGCAAAACAACAAAACAATCATACTAGTATCATAATAGAGCACAATATACAAGGAGTGTAAGCCTATCCTACCTGGAAGCCGACAAATGCTTAATAAAGCCTACTAAATTGGAGATTTTCCCTTTTGAAAAGACTCTGCATGATCCCAAGCTAACAAAATAAGGATCTACATATTAATGTGAGAAAAATGGTTCCCATTTTTCATCTTAATGCTTTGGGTACAACATCAGGTCAAAAATCCTATGTGTGGCCTACTTGTGGGATTACAACTTTGAAATCGTCAAAATGTCCCCCTTGGCTTAGTGACCATTTACCCTCAAGAATGAGAAATTTTTTATCTCAAATGAATCTAAAATCAACCTATGAAGGAAATAGGAATTTAAGGATAAATCAAACAATCAATAAATGAATTAGACAAAAACTTACAAAAACTGAGATGGAAAAATACCCCTAGCGTAATCTGCAACTCACATTGAAACTCCAACTATTTCCTCCACTCATTCACTAACTCTCTAGGGCTCTAATGAACTTGGGACATAGAAATAATGAGGGAAAAATAGGTGAAGGGTGAATTAAATTCCTTGTGATTTCCACTTAAGAGGCCATTTGACTGCTTAAGAGATCAACTCTTGAGTGGCATATGGTCACTTTAGCAAACCATGCCCCAGACAGACCTTCGGTAAAGCGGAAAGCCTATTGTATAGGTGACACCCGATAAAATGGTTAGGTCTCCACTAATATCTTAGTCAAGGACCTTTCTTGGCCATTAAAGAAGTCACTTGGCCATTAAGAGACCACTGATTAAGCGACCAAAGATTCGCTTAAGCGCTTGGACCAACTGAAATTTATTTTTTGCCAAGTTTCCAATGCACCATCGAGATGTTCAAAAACCCGTTAATGTAAATGAATTTTGATACCTATCGAATTCAACATTCTTGAGTCAGCGACACTATAAAAATTTTCATCCAGGATTTGTTTGATGAAATGTGGTCTTATACTCAATGTCCATTCTAACCAAAATCTACCAAATAGCCTAAAACAAGTTTGCAAGCCTTAGGACCCAAATCAAAGGTCCTCCAAGCCTAAAATCAATACTTCAGAGATGATGTAACTATGAAAATTGGTATACAAGGTCGTTACCCTAAAATTTAGGCACAATTATCAATCCTTAATAACAAAAACTTAAAAAAATAAGAAATTGGGTCTAAAAACCAAATGAACTACCTGGTAACCAAACTGTAAGCACCAACAAGTCAAAAATGACTTAGGGAAGCTATGTGAAAGCTTTACACAATGAAAGAGTGTAAAAATGCAGAAAAAATGACTTGGAGGGTTATCACAATATCCAACACTAAAAGGAATTTCATCCATAAAAGTAAAGAATGAAGGTATACTTGAATGCTCAAACAGGTAGGATATTGGGCTTGTATCTCACCCTGAATATTCCAGATAGCCTTATGTAATAGGCAGTGTTATTATTGAGCCTTAACTATTGGAATGTCTCTAGAGTGTAATCGCTTGACATCGCTAGCCAATATGTGAACTGGCTCCTCTATGAAGGTCAACCTTTCATCCAACTGATCCGAGTCCCACCAAAGTATCATGTTACACATCATGGATATATTAATGCAATATAGAAACATGAAAAATAGATGTACAATGACAAAATCGAGGGGCAAGGACAACTGATAAGGTATATCCCCAATTGTCTGAAGTATCTCAAAAGGCCAACTATACTTGAGGCTGAGCTTGACATCCTCTCAAACCTCATCACACCCTTCATAGGCGATATTCAAAGGAATAATTAATATCTAAATTCAAATCTTTGGGCATAAAGTCTATCATCTGCATAATCCTTATGCCTAATCTAAGCTGCCTTTAGCCTATTAAAGGTTACCTAGACTCTATCCAATGACTTCTGAAGTAAGTCTGTACTATAAGGGCTAATCTCTAAGGTCTCAAAAAACCTAATTGAACATTTACAATGCTTTCCATGTAATGCCTCAAATGCTGCCATCTCAATGCTTAAATACTAGCTATTATTATAAGAGAACTCCACTAAAGAAAAGTGTTACTTCTTCTGACCTTCAAAGTCCATAACATAAGCCCAAAACATATCCTTAATAATTCGAGCCCACTTCAGAGGGTAAAAAGTAGTGATAAGGTACACCTGAGTTCCAAACTCTTCCTGAAAAGTCCTCCAAAAGCTTGAAGTAAATACTGACCCTCTATCATAAATAATAGATATGGATACTCCATGCGGGTGAACTATCTCCCAAATGTAGATACAGGAAAACCTCTCGACACTGAAGGACATCTGAATATGGAGAAAATATGATGCATTGGCATACTAATATACAATGACCCAAAAGCTGTTATAACCCCAATGGTGCGAGGCCAACCACTAGTGAAGTCCATAGTGATCCTCTCAGACTCTTACTCGGGAGTGTGTAATCTTTAAACTAGTCACCAAGCCTCTAATGTTCAACATTTACCTACTAAAAACATACACAAAGAGCTATAAACTTTTCCATATCTCTCCTTATGCCACTCTATTAATAGTACTATCTCAAATATTTATACATCTTACTTGTCCCAGGGTGAATAGAATACCTAGAGCTATGAGCCTCTTGCAATATCAAATGAATTAAGTCCCAACCTTCAAAATATTAATTTGACCATTGTATCCCAAAATTCCATCATAATCCAAAGTATACCTCATGGAATACACCTTTAAACCTGATCATGAATGCCACAAAGTTTACTATCCTCAAACTGGGGACTCCAAATCTACTCTAATAAGGTAGACCTAGCCTCAACCCTAGAAATAATCCTCTTGGATTCTAAGATGTCATTTTGAACCATCAAGTTAGCTAAGGACTACACATACCATGCCAACGACTACTTAGAAGCTGAAATAAAAGATAAGAAACCAAAACTCTCCGCCTTCAATTCAAGGAATTTTCTATCATATTTATCTTGCCTGGATGGTATAAGATAGAGATGTTATAGTACTTTAGTAACTCTATCCATCTACATTGTCTAGAATTAAGCTCTGTCTGAGTCATAAGGTGGTGAAGACCATGTTGATTAGTGTAGACATCGCAATGAACACCATGTAAGTAATTCCTTTAAATCTTAAATGCAAAAACTATCACTGCCAACTCCAAACCATAAGTGGGGTAGTTGCCCTCATGCACTTCAGCTGCCTTAATGCATAAGTGGGAAGTTACACTCATGCACCTTCAGTTGCGTCAATGCATAAGTAATAACTCAGAGCTGTTGCATCATGACATAACCTAAAACAAAATCAGAAGCATCACAATATACAGTAAACCTCTCACCCTCGACAAAAAGAGTCAATATAGGAGTTGAGGTGAGTAAGTTATTAATCTTCCAAAAACATGACTCACACTCTGTGGTCCACTAAAAATGAACCTCTTTCCAAATAATTCTAGTCATTGTCACTTTAATTATAGACAAAAACCTCAACGAACCACATGTAATAACCTTCTAATTCAATAAAGCTATGAACCTCAGTAGGAGATGTAGGTCTGGAACAATCACAAATAGCCATAATATTTACTAGATCCACTATAATCCCATCCATAGACTCCACATGTCCTAGGAAGGTAAAATACTCAAGCTAGAACTCACACTTTAAGAATTTAGCAAAAAGCCTATGATCTCTCAAAGTCTGGAGCACAATCCTCAAATGCTCAATATGTTCCTCCCTACTCTTCGAATACACAAGAATGTCTTCGATAAACATAATTATGAAGAAGTCTAAGTATGGCCTGAACACATAAATCATCAAATCCATAAACATGGTTGGGGCATTAGTAAATCAAAAAGACATCACCTCAAACTCATAATGGTCATAGTGAGTTCCAAAGGTTGTCTTAGGATTTCCCTTAGCCTAAATCCTCAATACATGGTATCCAAACATCAATTCAACCTTAAAGAACACTTTTTCTCCCTAATTCTATGTTGCTATCCTACCTCACACGTAAGTGTACATGGTTGTGCAAGTAATAAAGTATCCCTTTCGAGCGAGTTATCAAACTCACAGGGACTTGTGCTTAGAAATAACCTAATTCTAGGTTTACAAGTGATATCAAACAAGTGTGTGTATAACTAATAACATTTAAGATTTGAGAATTTAAAAGTAATAGTAAACAATATGGGAATGTAAAGTATTTGTAACAATAATGGGGTGAAATATAGGGTAAAGGCTTTTTGAAAAATCCTACTAAGCTATAAATTTTTTTTAGTTAAGTTAATCATCTTGGTTGTTAAATCACAAGGTTGATAACATGATTATAGTCTACCGAGCCTCTAATCATCTATTTAACTTAGCTCAACAACTACAGTGTTGAGCGGGGATATGGGAACTAAGCTAAACATATTTATATGTCATCCCATATTTTAGCCAAATAAGAAAAATTAGGTATATTCCTATCCAAAATGCAAATCCTAACTTTAATTTACTCAAAGATTAAGAATCCACTTCATATATCCTCCGATCTAATCTATTATTCCTTCTTTTGAGCTCATTATAGAAATATACATTTATCCTAAGGGCACAATTCATAAAATAGTATTAACAAGGATATATGAACAAACGAACATGATAACTAACAATAAACCAACTTAGTTATAAGCTAGCTATTCATGTTCGTGGCCTTAATCCTAGAACAAGGGTGTTCAACTACTCATAGCTTTACAACCAATCACATGAATGAAATTCATATGTAAAAACCCAAAGTAGACTACTGTAAAGATAAATAACCCTAATTGTAGCCTTCCTCATGTGTTTTCTAAAATCAAAAGTCATCTGAGGTGTTTACAATAAGAGCTAAGTGTCTAATTTATAATATGAGAAAAATTGGTCGATTTTGTACCTTGGGCGTGGCACAACTTTGTATGTGTGCATTTAGGGGCATGAAATGCCCTTAACATAGATGTACACTATCTTTTCACATTTACTTTGAGTCTTGGGGCATGGCATTCCCTTGTGCTCCAATATTCTAGATTATTCCATTGTTAACTCCATTATTTACTTTTGAATTCCACACTTTGTGGATGTCTTTACCACCTTATTTAAAATTTGTTTTGATACTGAGAATTCTCATAGCATCCTACATGGTATCCTTTATCATAATACAATACAAATTAGTGCACATAAAACTATAGAGTCCATTGAGATAAACTAGAACAACACATAGCTCAAGCTATTAACACTAACTCCATAAGATAATTTTATTCTTAACTTATTTTGATTACACCTTAAACATTCTAAACATGTACTTTACTACTTAGTCACGTAATCATACCCTTAATAACTCATTAACACATCCAGTCGTCCTTAAACCTAGGCTAAATACATAGATATAAAGACACTTAGGGTCATAAATACACCTAAGATCAGCTCCCCGCACTTAAAGCTATGTTCATGTTCAAACAACTCTTTAGATTGAGAAGAAGACTCCAATATCACTACTACAAGCAAGACACTCAAGCTAGAACTACCATGACTACACAAGTAGCAAGTTCCACATTAAGCATGACAGATACATTTTAAAATGCATGAACACCACTTCAAAACATCCTAACCTCAAGAATTGACTTTACCAAGTTGTTAAACTCATGCCTATTACTGAATCAAAGATATCATACAAGTAACCTAACATTCATCAAACATATTCCATCACCATAAGAAAGTTACCCATATTCACTCACAAGTATACAATTCATCACAAGAGTGGGGTGAGGATTAAATTTTGCTCTCTCTCACAACAAATTCTCATGTCACATAAGATGAACAATATGCTTGTCCTTAGTGTAGTACTACAAAAATATTAAAACATCAAGGATAAAGATCAAATAGGACTTTAAGGGTTGTGTTGGCTAAAGGAGTAGTAGGAATTATTTTGGCTAGTAATAATGACTATCTTCCCTAAGTACTTTAATACGTCACATTCTATATTAAGCTCCTCTCTAAACAACAAATATTTCACCCCCCCTTTTATCTTCCAAATATTTTTTGTTTTACCTATCTCTTTAAGCAAGTGCATATATCGTATAAGGCCCCGCAAAGTTCCCTCATAGTTTGATCCATAGGGCGTGTCGATTGAGGCGTGATTCCGTCCCTAAAAGATTGAGAAGTTGCTTCCTAAGTGAGTAACGTGTTAACAATATAGAATTTCCCTAATTTATACTTTTTTTCACGTGAGAAATATGATAAGATTTCCATCGATATAAGATTTGCCTAAATTCGATACTCGGGTAAGAAGTTATGGATAATTTAGGCCTTAGTCGTAAACCTACATCATTTAACTGCCTGGCGCATCGCGGAGAGGGTTAAATTGACAATTGTCAATTTCTAGTGGAAACCCATGAGAGTGGCGCGTTGCAAAGGAGTCCTAGGTCCCAACCAGTAGGAAAACACGATGGCTCCGCATCATGGAGGCTGCCAATTTCCCAATTGTCAAATTCCAGTGAGCCACAGTGATAAGTGGCGCATTGCGGAGGCCAATGAAATTGGGTTCCATTTCAGTTTTTCCATTTTTGCTAAGATGTTTAAAAGGGCACTTTGGACCTTTTCCAAGCCTATAAAATTGTGGAAACACTAAATCAAAGGCATTTACAAGCATCATATGAGGTTTTTCTCAATTTTTATCTCAACATAAACCCTAAGTATCCAAAATCTCTCCCAAGAATCTCAAGAAACCACCATGGATTTCCTAAATTGAGTTAAGATTCAAGGTTCCCAAGTTAAGGATCTCAAGAGCCCTCATTCTAGAGCACGAATAGAGTTCCAAAAGTGAGAGTTCATCAAAAGCTTCTAATTCAAGGTATGTGGGGTTTTTGAACAAGGGTAGACCTTTCACTCTTGTTCCCAAAAGGCTATTTACATCATGAAATTCTTGAAATATATGAGGTTTTTACATGAATTTGAATTGGGTTTTTCACCCATTATTATTGAATGCATTATATGGATATTTCCCATTAATTAAGAGTTAAATGGAATGATTTCTACAAGTTTTGTTGAGTATTTACAGCTGGGTATAAACCCCATGATTTTACTCCTTGATAAGCTAATATTTGTATTGTTGAGATATTGAAGCATATGGCTATATTGGGATTTTGAGGTAACTTACTTAAATTCCCAGATTTCCACATGATTTATGAATCTATAGGCTATATATTATGCTTTTGATAAGCTTTAACATGAGATTGAAGAATGGGTTAGTAAGCCCTATTTGAGACTTGTGAAATTATGAACTCTTGTTCTATGAGCACCCATGTTTTGAGTATTTTGAGATGATTGAGAAATAAATTGACCTAATGGTCCTTGAGCTTTGAAATCCACTTCACTATATGAGATTATCAATTTGATTATTGGGTTCGTGGTGAACCATGTGATTATTCTAAAAGTGAATTCTTATGAGATGAGCGCAGATAATCTAAAGGGAGTAGTATTTAGCACCGAGTGGGTAAGTTACTATAGTTTCTTACCCCAAAACTATGTGCCACCATAGGTTGGGCCTGAGGCCGAGTTTATGATGATTATGATTGGGCCCGAGGCTGAGCTTTGTTTAGTGATCACTAGACCTAGGTTATACTCCCTGGCAAGAGTGTGACGCTCCTCCCCAATGTGGGGTCTCTTCCATCAGAAGACAAAACATTGAACTCCATGTAGCTCACATAGTTTATGTCGGTTACGAGAATCTCCCTTGATATTTAGACTTTGAGATCAAATACTTATTTTACTTCCCTACAAGCTATTTTCCTAAATGGTTGAATTACAAAGGTGTTTCCCCAACTAAAGTATTTTCTTGATGTGAGTTATTTCCTAAATGAAAGCATCCTTCCTTGTTATAGTACTTTTTATAAAGCCTTGAGATAAGTTGTTTCCATAAACTAGAATGCCTTTCCATTTGAGATGGAGTGATTTCCCTAAAGCTTGAGATGAGATATTTTCCTAAAGTGAATGAAATGTCTTCAAGTATGTTTTCAAGTTATACGATTCCAAATTCCAAGTATATGAGTTCTAAATAGTTATGAAATGTTGAGCATTGAAGAAGTTTTACTCTCCATGAGACTTATGCATGAGTTGAAAGTATTGTTTAAAGTTCCTTAGCCTTTGGGTATTGAAAACAAAAGAAGGTAAACAATGATGACTAATGAGATTTGTGTTACATGCTCCATTCTACATGACTTATGAGCTTTATATTTTATACTTGTTCAAGCCATGTGAGTCGTGTCATAATGCATACATGATTTGATTAAAGAAGATTGTTACTATTTTATTCATATGCATTCACCCCCGCATACTCAGTACATTCCAAGTACTGATCCACATATATTTCTATGTGCTACATTGTGTCATAATGTAGGTTCAGGTGCTCAGTCCCAGCCTCGCCCGTGATTCTTCGAGTACCTTGTCTACGTTTTCTATAGTGGTGAGTCCTCATGATTCAAGGACCAATCTTTAGATATTTACCATACTTGAGAGACTATGTTTTATCTTCAGTTCATTTCGAGTCAGTTGGGGATCTATCCCAATGGCTCTCTAGATTTTGATTTATAGAGGCTTGTCAGACTAGTGTCAGACTTATGATGTGTTGAGGGTTCGATATTGTGGTTTTCTTAAGATTTCTCTATATTGTGGTCTTATGGACTGAGTATCTTTTCCATATTTCTTTTCATGTGATATGACTATGCTAGTGTTGAGTCCATTCTTATCTTGAATTGAGTGTCATTGGTGAAAACCGGTTCTAAGGGTTAGCTTAGGGCTATTCGTAGCCTTAGGCACCGTGTGACATCCCAGGAGACAATTTTGGGTCGTTACACATCTTTAGTAAGAGCATTTTCTGCCAGCATATAATTCATTTTTGATTAATTTGTCTTTTTATTATATTACTCCCAACCACAACACATAAACCTTTTGACACCACTAGCTATGTTCTTGGGGATTCACTTTAACTTATCTCCTTCTTCAATTTTCACTCCTTTACATTTTAATTTTCAACTAAAGAAATTAGTATCTTTGTATCAAACTATAGTTCATAAAAGAAAGGGAATAAGCTATATATGAGGCTAGCAAAGAATAGGATAAAGGCTTAAGGAGTCTAACTAAGATCATGCTATAAGGGTAGAAAAAGGGGTGTAAAACATGGCTATCAAAGAAATTCCTATATCATCTCTTAAACCCAACATTTATTATTTTGCCTTGTACACACCAGACATGTTCTAGACATCAATATTCAACAAGGAATACAACAAAAGACCTAACTCACACATGGCATATGCTTAAATAAGGTTGGATCCCTATAGACTCTAAACTAAGAAATAGCAAGAATTCGAATTAAACCAACATCACACAAAAGTCATAAAAATGAGATTACGTGTCACAAAAATAGTATTTCAACTCATTATACATGATTTTAAATTCAAAACAACTTGCATGATGTAATCAGAAATAGCAACTAGACAGGACATCTCACTTATTCCTAATACAAAAATTTAAAATTACTTCTGAAATAAACAAGAGATACTTCAAAGGATGCCCCCCTCAGAAAATAAAAACCAAGGGGTGGATGAAGTGTGCCCCCTACTATATTCACACTTAAAACATAGAAACAAATAAAGATAAAATCTTCTAATAATTTTTCAAACATCGTCAAAAACTAGAAAATAAATAAAAACGAAATCCTATAACAAATAAAAATAAAAATCCTATCACAACACTTCACTCTAAACCATCAGAAGATTCCCTATCCCACACTTACAATAACACTTTTTCCCTAAAGTATAATTTAAAATAAAGGATATAAATACTCCCTAAGGCCACCAGGCCTAGCTAATATCATCGTTAATCATCAAAGAGGTCTGGTGGACCCCGTATGCAGTCTTTTCCATGATCTTTAGCTTAGATTTCTGGTGCTCAAAATTTCCTTCAATACTTAATTATAAAAAAACAAAAAAACATGGGGATATAAGAAAGAAAATATGAACATAAAATACCTACCTTAACTTGGTTTTCCTCCTAAGGAATGCATGATTTAGTGTCGCGGCATGAATCCCACCACTACTTTCAATTGTATTCCTTCAACCTTTTCCTCCTATTGGGAGGCCATCATTTTACTATTTTATGACTTCTTGAGTACTTACTCTTAAGGTCTACATCTTTTTCCACACTTTCTTTTTTAGGCATTTCTTTCAGTCTCTCAACTTGAAGCTTAATGAACAGTCTGGGCCACTATATGAGATAGTCCAAAGAGGTAAATAATAGTTTACACTCTTCCACCCCATACTCATCCAATTTTATGGCTATGATCCTGCCCAAATCTTTATAGTGTGAGGGTGGATTGGGTTTTATATATAGCTTAAAAACCATCGCATCATTATTTAATCTCATCATTAAAGTTCCCTCTCTAATATTAATAAGTGCTCCCCCCGTCACCAAGAATGGATGTCCCAGTATAGTTGGTACCCTGTATCTATATCTTAATTAAGTATAATAAAATTGACAGGAATTATGAACTTACCAACCTTGATGACAACGTTTTTGATTATTTCTTTATGCATTCGTCTTGTTCTATCTGCCATTGGGAGCACCACAGAACATAGCCTCAGTTTCCCCAAACCAAGAGTATTGAAAATAGATAGGGGCATCAAATTTATGCTCACCCTCAAGTCACTCAAATCATTGACCACATCACTTTCACCAATTTTTATGAGAGGCTGAAACTTCCTAGGTCCCTAAGCTTATTTGGCATCTTGCTCATTACAAATAAACTACACTACTTATTAAGTGCCACCATCTCGATATCACCCAACTTTATCTTATTGGTCACCATATACTTCAGGTACTTAGCGTACTTAGGCATTCCCTGCAAAACCTTTAACAAGAGAGGTTAATATGAAGTTCTCTGAATGAGCATGTCAAAGAACTTCTTAAGACATACTTTCCAATCCTTTTTAAGATTTTGAGGAAACGATGGTGGTGGTCTCTCTTGTACACACTTAACTGCCTTTGTTTTAGGGTACTCAAACTTCCACAAATTTTTAGCAATTTTGGCAGCCACCAACTTATCCTATGCATAATGTGGGGCTAACTCTGCCTGTAACTCCTAATTTATCTTTAGAGGTCTGTCAATCATGTCTCTACAACTGCTTCATATTTTCTGTATCACTTGGCAACCCCCTTGAGGTCTTTTATTTTGAGACCGAGATAACTTCCCCAACTGTGTCTTTAATTTTTTCTAAGGAAGTTTCTGATTTTTTATCTCTATAACTATTTGTTCTTGATTGTCCAATTTTTTTGTAAGGAAGTCACTTCAAATTTACTAGCCTGAGTGTTCTGCTGCTATTGAAACGGTTGAGTATGAGACTAATTATTACCCCATGAGTAGTTGGGTTGACTTTGCCAATTGTAGTTGTGGGCATTCCCATAATTTTTATTACCTTTCTCTGCATTGCCCACAAAGTTACTGACTCCAAATTTGCTCTACATGTGTCTCTAAAGTGACCACTGGTACTACAAATCTCACACCATGACTGATCCCGCTGAATTACATTTACTTGGGCTTGAGGTTTGTTTACACTCAACTTATTTAACTGTGTCATCATTTGGTTCTGAGGAGAGGCCAACTGACAGGACAAATATGTGACACTCTCCACCTTAATCATCTTGACATGTTTCTTCACTGCACTTCTAGACATATCACCATGACATTAAGGATTATCTTATGCACTTCAATTCAACAATGTATATAGCTTATTATAAGATTTCTTTGATGCTTGACCATCTACAGATGAATCTAACAAAATTTTTATGGTGTGATCAAGAGCTTCACCAAAAGTGTGAGCTAATACCTCATTCATCTGTTGATGGTACAAACAGTCCCAGAAGAGAGATTTAAACCTCTCTCATGCATGATATAAATTCTCATCTGGCTTCTACTTAAAACACAAAATATCACTTTGTAATTTTGTAATTTTTCTAGATGAAAAAAATTAGATGAGGAAATTCTTCACCAAGTCATCACATATAGTTATAGAGTTTGAAGCTTCCACCTTCAATTATTTCTTTGCTTCTCTAATAGTGATAAAAGGAATTAGGTGATCCTCACGTAGTCTGTAGGGAAACCCATGAGAATAAAGGTGTCACTTATCTCTAAAAGATTCTGTTGATGGACTTATGGATCCTCATGTAACAGTCTTATTAATTTTTCACTGTTGTGCAATGACTGCACCATATTCTATTTGAGCTCAAATCTACCTCCAGGTTCTGGTCTACAGATGACGAAGGTAACATTAGCCGCAAGTAGGATTTCCATCTGTCCTGTAAGCTGGTTGTTCATCACCCATATCTGTAGGATTAGCTTATTCATGCTGAACCTATGGTATACAATTTTATCTTCCTTAACTGATGTAAGCATTACTCATATTCAAGATATGGGTCAATCAAATCCCTTTCCCTTGCCAACTTACTAGAGATTTATATTTGTACCTTAAAATTCAAAAGCTAAGATCAAGTGTCTAGCACTTTTTGAACAAAATAACAAGACTAAAAAATAAGCAAGTTTCTAATTATCAGGTCCTCGGCAACGGCACCAAAAACTTATTGTGATCCTACCGCACATCCCTTTTGATTTGGATGTCGAACACACAAGGACTTGTGCTAAAAAGGCAACCCAATTCTAGATTAACTAGTGTGATTTAATAAATGTGCGTGTAACTAATAAAATTTAATTTTTTAGAATAAAAAGGTAATAGTAAACAATAAAGTAATGTAAAGTGTTTGCAGACTATAATGGTGAGAAATCCAGGGTTAAGGCACTTTGAACAATCCTAGTAAGCAATAAAATTTTATTGGTTGATTTAATCATCTTGGTTATTGACTCACAGGTTTGATAACATGATTATGGTCTTCAGAGCCTCTAATCTTCTATCTAACTTATCCCCACAACTACATTATTGGGCAGAGATGTGATGACTAACATAAGCACATTTATATTTCATCCTGTATTTAAAACAAATGGAAGGAATAATGTCTATTCCTATCCTAAACACAAATCCTAACTTTAATTAAGTCAAAGATTAAAACCCACTCCATATATCTTTTGATCTGATCTATTATTCCTCCTTTCGGGCTCACAATAGAAATATAGATTTATCCTAAGGGTCGTGGATTTGTAGAATAGTAGAAACAAGGATATATGAGCAACAAAACATATTAATTAACAATAAAACCAACTCAATTATAATCTAAGTATTTATGTTCTTTGCCTCAGCCCTAGAATGAGGTTGTTTCGCCACTCATAACTTTACAACGAATCACAAGAATGAAATTCATATGTAAAATCCAAAAGTAAACTAAATTAAGGATAAAGAACCCTAATTGAATCCTTCCTCGTTTGTTTTCTAGCCCCAAAATTCATCCAAGGTGTTTATAATAAGAGCCAAGTGTCATATTTATAATATAAGAAAACTTGGTCGATTTTGTGACTTGGGTGCGGCACACCCTTGCATCTGCACATTTAGGGGAATAATATGCCCTTAACAAAGATACACACTGGTTTTCAAGTTTACTTTGTGTCTTGGGGAATGTCATACCCTTATCTCAGAGGTTTTTGGGCATGGCAAGCCCTTGTGCTCTAAACATCTAGATTTTTCCATTGTTAACTCCTTTATTTTCTTTTGAATTTTGCACTTTGTGGATGTCTTTCCTACCTCATTTAAGCTTGGTATTTCTCTTGTGCATTGCTACTATCATCTCCTATAACATCAAACAATATGAATTAGTTAACAGAACACCATTGAGTCTATTGAGATACACTAGAACAATACATAGCTCTAGATAGTAACGTTAGTTATCTCGTCCAAACTTTATGTGACCAATTTTATTCTTAACTTGTTTTGATTGCACCTTAAACATTCTAAACATGTACTTTAACACTTAATCAAATAATCATACCCTTAATAACTCATTAACACATCTAGAAGTCCTTAAAACTCGGCTAAATATGCAGAGATAATGATCTTAGGTGCATAAATACACCTAAGATCAAGCTGGTCATACAAATCATCTGTATGAGGCATATGATACCTATTTTTAACTGTCACCCTATTCAACTACCTGTAGGCGACAAACACGTGCATGCAACCATCCTTTTTGTTCACGAACAAGGTAGAAACACCCTAAGGTGATACACTTGGCCTAATAAAACCCTTACTCAAAATATCATTAAGATGAGAATTTATCTCCTAAGGTTAGCAGGAGCCATGCAGTAAGGTGCCATAGAAATAGGTTGGATACTTGGATTAAGATCAATAATAAACATAATATCATGTTTTAGAGGAAGTCCAGGTAGATCGGTAGGAAAAACATCAGAAAAATCACAGACTACGAGAACCAAATCAATTGAACGACTCTCCGCATTATCATCACAAATATAATCATGATATGACTCACAACCCCATGATATAAGTCTCCTATCCTAAACATAAGAAATAATCTCTATTGACAGGTAGTGAATGGGTCCCTGAAACACAATCGTGGGTATGCCAAGCATCGCTAAGGTAATAGTCATGGATAAATAATTTAAGAACACATCATAGGGGGATAACTAGTCCATGCCCAGAATCATATAAAAGTCCACCATATCTAATACAATAATATCAACCCGATTACAAAACTCTTAAACTGTCATAGCACATAATCCATAAACTTGATCCACTACTAAAGAATCTCCCACGGGAGTAGATACACACAATGACACATATAAGAACTCTGAAGAAAACTCTAACCGCAGTACATAATAAGAAGATACATATAAATAAGTAGATTGTGGATTAAAAAAGCAATAGCTTGCTGACGACACACTAAAATCATACCTATAATAACAGCATCCAAAGACCCTGTCCTCAGGCTACAAGGTACAACTTACAAATGACCTCGCCCTCCTACTATCTAGGAGCCTAATCGAACACCTTCTCTACCTTACTAAGAACTTCCTTAAGAACCCTAAGGACCATATTGATTACCCTGCACACCACCTGGCTAGGAACAATACCAACCTAATTGGTGGAACACTCTGCGCTGCAGGTATGATTGTCCCATGCCAGGCACACTTCATAGAATAATGCCCCAAGGCCCCACAATCCTAATAAACCCCTAGCACTGTATTCTAACTAAAAGATATGGATAACTTAAAATAACCACATTATTTAAACCCCAAATATGTTCCTCTCAAAGGCTGACCACTTCTCTTGCCTCGAAAATTACTAAAATTGAATTGACCCCATCAGAAATATGAAGTGTGGCATGAAAGGGCCTACTAGATTGAGGTTAGTGCTAATAAGACTGACATAGAGGGTACTTATACTGAGAATCTCTGCCACTAAACTGTAAGCCACTTTGTCTCCCTAGAAACTACCCTGGTAATGCGATATTTTACTGTTGATCCTTAGGCCTAGCGATGTATCTCCTCTATGGTGTAAGGATAATAAAAAAACACAATAAAAAACCTTCCACTGGTACCCGAATTCTGAGTAATCATATGAAGAAGGAGCCTTAGTCCTCTAACAAAATGCCATATTTTTTCATACTTAATTGATAAGATAGTCATATCATGCCGCGCTAACTACTAGAATCATGCCTCATATTCCAAAGTAGTTATGGATCCCTGTTCAAACCTAGAGAACTAGTCATTAAAACACTCACAAAGACTGTAGGGCATATACTTCTCCAAGAATACCTCGTGGGATTGAATCCATATCAAAGGGGTGATCCAACTGGCTTAGAATTAAGATAAGCTCTCCACCAATGTCAAAATACCAAGTATAGTAAAATGTTGTGTATTCAACTCCACGAGACTTGACTAGGCCTAAATATGGAGCCTATTCTCTAGAGTAGTTAAGAACTCAAATTCATTCTTACACGATGCCCCAAAAAACCTAGGTAGAGTGAATCTTAAAAATCTACCCAACATCGTCTTCTCCTCCAAAAACATAGAAGTCTGAGTGACTACAAGAATTGTTAGGAATCTCAATGACACGACCCAAACTAGGGCCTAGTCATGTCGGGTGGCTTAAGCCTAACTAGGACCGGACACCACTCCCAAAACCAATACTAATGCCAAGGATAACACCAATACTGACACCTCCCATCCAACCTAAAGTAGTTTCACAAAGCCCCAACTAAAATTAAGACAACAGCCGGTCGGGACATGCACCCGACCATATCCAAAACAAAAGTCTAAGAAATAATAATAGTATGTAGAGAAGTCCATAACATGAAATGTAGCCTTATGGAGTATGGAAGCTCACTATTTTGATTCAACATAAAGTTGTCCCCAAATCCAAGTCACTAAGAAAGAAGAGTAGTATGGTAAGTTCCTGCATCGTGTGGGGATACAATGCCCGAAAATAGATTTGCGGGTGAATGCTAGCATGTTCTCAAGAACAAGGGTAAAATAATGCTAATAATCCAAAACTTAAGTTAAATACCTATCTGCAGCCATATAAATAAATACATATATACCATGCCAAGAAAGGGAATTGGGTTTAGCATGAATTTAAAAACCTTTAACCTGAATTTTTGTAGCTTTACCGTCATAATCCACCCACTATTGTATGGGTCCAGTGCTACCCCATGAATGAGCCCTAGTACATGCAGCCGCATAAAATGGAGATATCATAGGGGCCGGGGATTCCCGTCTACCCTTCGCCCTCCATTATACATATATACAAGTATAACCATGATCAATCCTCATATCAGCAAACATGAGTTTCTAGTGTCCGTCCATTAGACTCACACCTTCACAGTAAGCTATCACAACCCACCATTATTGCCTAATTTAAACCATTAGCACATAACCAACAAACCAATTCAAAAAAGTTATTTACCAAGGCATTATGAAGTGGTATCGTCATACTGACGATAGCTTAAAAGCAATGTCATTAGCCAACACTTAGGGGATTCCCGTGTACCCCATATGATTTCCAATTAAACCGAAACCATAACCACCATGGCCTTTTCAATCCATTCAAAACCATTTAAACCAATTTAGTTTCCATTACCAATTTATGCAATACAATAGGTTTCAATTTAAGTCAACTGTGTGACAAAACCATTCTCATAGGCTTTTTAACAAACATGTTGAGGACATATTGTTTTCAAAACCAAAACAATGTAATTTGGGGAATCCAAAGTACCCCCTAAACATATTTACTATTACCACGTATTCCACAATGTTAAAAATAATATTATAATATGAAAAACAATAAGTAAACATAGGAAAACATTATCCAACCAAGAACAACCAAAACACCCAATATATATTTCAAAAACCCAAAACATTATCACAATTATGCCATGAAAACCATTCATTAAAACACGAATTTAGTTGAAATAACAATGAGGGAGGAGTAACATGCCTTAGATACCAAAGAAGACTGAGTGAAACCACCCTTGAAAACCCAAATTGACTACCTTATAGAAAACCCTAACCTTTTTTAAACCAAGATCCTTGAAAGAGATTTAAGAGTTTTCTTAGTGTTTTTAGTTGAGAATCTTACTTTAAATAAACTCCACGAGTATTTTAAGTTATGGGGTCAAAAGAGGTTAAGATAGAAAATGTCCAAAATACCCCCAACTTAAACTATAAAAATCACCGTAGGAGGGTACGACTCCCTCCTTAGCTCATACATTTAAAGAATATTGGACATCACATATTATCTACCATATGACTCCGCTTGCCCCCTATAGCATGCAAGTAGTATGGTCAAACCATAACCAAGACCGAATTAAAGGGGTCAGACACTGGACAACGCACGAATTGGACTACACCACTCGTACCATCTCTATATGGACCTTATGATGTCCATTCATACCTTAGATAGTAAACAACCAAAACCACACTGAGTAACACACAACTAAGGCCCCTAAACTGTACCCACATCATACGATAAGTAAGCATGAGTCGTATGATGATCAAAATGCTCAAACTTAGGAAATTTCTAAGGTTCAAACCCAGGGTGTTTTACTCAACTTTGAGGGTCATAGCTATAGGATGTTCCCTTGCATCTATACCACATTGATCCACAGACTTAGCACCATTAGATGGTGCACTACCAACAAATCCTAACAACTAAACTAAAGTATCTATGGGCAGTGATGAAGAAATAAATCTCGGTGGAGCCTGGGATTATCCCTAGCCCACTACTAGCTAGGGCAGAGAAATATTTGGTGCAAGAGCAAGAATAGGATCTAGTGAAGGCTCTCTATTTGTTCCCTTGGTTAGCGCTACAACTCTTGTATATCATCATCCTTTAGGTCATTCAGTATCCCAAGAAAGAGCCCTAATTGTAAAATTGAGGTCCCCATTCCTAGTAGCTATAGCTCGCATCCTAGCCATCTTTAAAAGAATAAAACAAAGTAAATTTTAAAAATCAGCACATACTCATATCACAAAATGAATAAAGAAAGTGAAGATCATATAAGAATGTCCTATAGGCTCTTAAATATAAGAAATAAAAGTTATTTTTTGATCTACAGATCTCTATTATACACTTGCTCTTGTACGAATAATATCATAAAAATTAGGCTATGATACTAATTTCTTACAATTCGATTTCATGAGTCATGATGGCACCTACTTTAATCCACCCATAGGTAAGCCAAATAGTAGCCAGAATGGTGGGTAATGGACTTGATGGTATAAGGTATAAGGAATACCAAAATAAGAGATATGAATATGTGCTATACTAGAAATACAGCTACAATAACGTAAATAAGTAAAGAAAGGTAAAGGTGTGTCCCACAACTTAGAAAGGTCGGTACAAGAGCCTCTAAGCAAGAGAATATGAGTACTAGTAGTATAAGTATACAAGTAGTCTTAAATGGAAAGACTATAAAAAGTAGTAGATGGAGAGAGAATCAACTCCAGCTCTAAAATCTCACCCTATATTTTAACCCTGACAAGAGCTACAATGGGCATCAATAACAATAACTAGTAATCGAATCTACATTAAGAAAAGATGTAGAAATATAGTATCAGTACCAAAGCACTAGTACTTAGTTGGCATCATCAACCGACTAGTTAAAAGTATAATAAAAGAACAATATGATGTGAGAATTTAAACTAAGGCCAGGATTAAAATGCAAACCTCAATTAATGCTCCAAATAACTGAGAATAAATAGCAGAGTAACTGATATAAAAAGAAATATAACTAGCTATAGCCTAACTAGGCCTCTATAAGCCTAGAAGGTGCAAGCGAAAGAAAGTAATATAATCAAGCCCAATAAGTGATGTCACCCAAAACTAACCTCTAAAAAAAGTATGCAATGGTCGATGTCAAATATAGTGACCCAAATAGGTTGGGGTTGGTCCTACAAGGAAGATGTTGAATAGTTTCTTAACTTGACATAATTCACGAACAGTACAGGAAAGTAATTGAGGGGAATTTTGTATCAATCACAAGTAGTTACCAAATCTTGAATGCTTTGAGTTATAGACAATAGAATACAAACACAAGGACTATGTTCCCCCGGCTTCTTAACTCCATAAACTTCTTGTGATTAACCAACTATTCTACATCTTTGTATGTAAAGTCAACAAGATATGTATTATCAACAGTCTTGTGAATATGTTGATAAATCTCACCCTTTACCTTGTGAGTCTCAGGGCATCACCATATTGCTCCTTGTTTATGACTTCAGTTCACTATCACCTTTTGAGTCTCAAGTGATTAGATTATATGACGGAATAGTAGGATGGAGGTAAATCTTAAATTACTGTCTTAATCCTCTTTTTCTAATCACAAACTCCTTTGTGAGGAATTTTGCAAATATAAGCTATCCCCAAGCTTCTATAGTAGCTCTGAGGTCAATTATTGCCAAGAAGATTAAGATGCATGCATAAACTCTAGAATAGATAAATATCACACTTCCTTTACGTAGCTAATCTACCAAGGTTCCCACAACCCTAGTCAGCGAGATTATCACTCATGTTTATGAAAGAACCCATGATTATCAATGAAGAAAAAATGTAATTAATTGCACAAGAATAAGGTATTGAGTAAAAAAACCCCAGATCTCAAGAATAATTGTAAAGTATGTAAAAGTAAGTAACTATTATAATAATGCATAACTTAATAAAAGAGAAACCCTAAGGTATTTATAGTATCTCAAAATAACATAGAAATCCTAATAAAAATAAAAAAGTTAAAGTTATGTCGGCATAAGGTACGACTCACTCATCAACTCGTACCAACATTATATGAGTCGTATTGTGCCTCTCGTATCCACTGCAATGTCTAATCTTTCTAGGATTTAAATTTCTATTCTCCATTCAATTCCTGCTCATGAGTCGTACCATGATCATACGACTCATGACCTTCACTCGTATCCACCTAGGACTCCTTCTTTTCTTTTTTTGAACAATTTTTTGCTTACAGTTGGATCATATGAGTCATACTCAGACTTATAACTTATATTATTCTAACACTTGAACTCTGAATTTCTTTCTTGGGTTTTGCTCTGTGTATGACTTTATGATATGGCGCATATCCTTATCATATGTCTCATATTCTTAGTCTTATCTTAACTACACTTGGTTTTTATTCGTGTGCTTGGTTTCTGATAATCTTACGACTAAACCTTCAAGTTGTATAAGGTGTTGATGACTCATAAGGAGACTCGTACCTCGCTGTAACTGGGTCATTTTAGGTCTTTTTCTTCCAGTTTCTTTCCAACACTATGCTAGACCTGTTTTACCTGCAATAACCACAAAACCACATCATATCTACTAAAATGACATAAGTTCAAGAATAATTTCATGGTTTAAAGCATTTAAATTTTTGTGTTTCTACACCACATCAACAAGCTCGATGGTTGCTATCAAGAGAGATGCACCAACGATGATAGTGTATATGGAATCAAACATAGAAACTATAATCATGAATCCTCTCATACCCAAAACACCTGATTTGAACCGATTTCCTAACATAATAATGAACCCATCAGTTATGGACTTGAACTAAAAGTAGTATCATAGGTGACAATCTCGATCTGGAGACAATGTCATAACTTTGTAACCATTGCCAGACTCGAATAGGTCTGTAAGTAAATCCAAATTAAAAATCTATTAAAGAGTAATAAAAATTCCTAGGTAACCCTTGCTGTTTATAACATATGTATAGGATGACAAAAGGGGCCACTCAGTTCTACAGGGAGTTAATTATAGTATTGACATAAAGAGGTCTGATGGGGCTGCTTCTAACCCTCAAAGTTCACACTAAAGAAAAATTCCACCTAAAAGTAGACCAAGGTCTAAAGTCTGGCTAAAAGGTGTCAATTAAGCCTAATCAAGTCCTAAGTCCACAATTCAATTAAAGGAACAGATGAATAGGGCAAATTTGCCTTAATATGGCTCTCTAACTGGCTAAATATTCTAGATTCCACTAGATATACACTCAATTCATAATTTCCAATCCAAAAATAGTAAAATATAATACTAATATCATAATAAATCTCAATCTATAAGTAAATTAAGTCTATCCTACCTGGATGCCGATGAATGCCTAATTAAAGTCCATTAAATTGGATATTTTCCCTTTTGAGAAGACTTGGCACGATGCCACGCTATCAAAAGAAGGATCTATAAATTAATATGAGAATAATGATATCCATTTTTATATATATTCTTAGGGTTCAACACCTGGTCAAAACTCCCATGTGGGGTCTTCTTGCAGTATCGCAACTTTGAAATCATCAACATGTCCCTCTAGATTAAGGAATATTTATCCTTAAAATAAGTAATTTTTAAGTCAAAGAATCTAAAATTAACCCACGAAGGATATAGGAATTTAAGGCTAAATTAGAGTATCAATCAATGAGTTAGATGGAAAATTACAAAAATTGACATGAGAAAATGTCCCCAACAACTTCCAACTCACTTTAAAACTTGAATAGTCACCTTCACTCTCTGTCTAACTCTCTAAGGATTTATAAAACTTGGAACTTGGAAATAATGAGGGGAATATGGGTGAAAGGTGAATTAATTTTCCTATGATTGTTATTTAAGTACAATTTGACCACCTAGGTAATCATAACTTAAGTGGCTATGGTTACTTAAATGACCCATTCCCCAGACTCACCTCTGCTAAAGCGGATAATATGTTGCTTAAGATACATCTGCTAAACTGGTCAAGTCTCTACTAATGCAGCAAGGCAGGACCCTTATTGGCGGTTAAAGCGGTCACTTGGCCACTTAAGCGACCACCACTTAAGCGATAAAATTCCATGTACCAGTTGAAATTTCTTTTTTTGCTAAGTTCCCAATGCTCCCTCAAGATTTGTTCAAAATTTAGTTAATGCTAATCAACTATACTACCTATCAAATTCAATAATTCATACTCAATGAAGCCATCAAAATGTCCATCAAGGGTTTTTTTGATGAAATATGGGCCACACACTCAATGGCTATCTTTATCAAAATCCACCGAATAACCCAAAATGAATTTGAAAGCCTTAGGACCCAAAACTAAGGTTACCCTAGCCTAAAATCAATACTCCGAAGCTAATAGAACTAGAAGAATTGGATTATAAGTTTATTAACCTAAAGTTTAGGCCCAATAGGTAATCCTTAACAGTAAAATCTTTAAACTAAGGAATTAGCTTTAAAAATAAAATAAACTTCTCGGTAACTAAACTGTTAGCTTCAGCAAGTCATAAATGACTTGAGGCTACTATATGAAAGCTCAAAATAGTTAAAGAGTTCATAAATTCACAAAATATAACCTAGAGGGTGATTAAAGTATTTGAGGTGATTGTCTGATTAAAATAATGGATAGGTAATATGCACAGTAACTTTAAAGAGTAAAATTAGTGATTTTTGACATAACAAGGATGGATTGCATAGTATATGAAGAGATTAAGGATGATTCAATAGAGGTTAGAATTACTAAAATAGTATTATGGCATGATTGTATTGATAAGGATTTGTCAACTCAGTGATAAGATAGATACATATACCAACACTTTAAGGAAAGGTTAAACTTATAGTGGGTCAGTGGATTGAGTAAGAGGGAAAGTTTATATACATTAGAGTGGTTTTTGAATAACTATATTAATGGTGCTAGGACTAATTTTTGGATTTATATGAAAGATATACTTTCATTCTTATGAAATTATTTGAGTTTTATAATACAACGGGTAATACATATTAAATTGGCTTGAGTCTCGAGGTGTGCTATATTTTTTGCCAACTAAGATTTATGAAACAATAAATTTATTATGTATGGGATGACATGAAGATTTAATGAAGAATGATTATTTAGAGTTCTAAAAGGAAGACGGGTGATGGCTTCAGGATAAAAAGGGAAAATCTTTTTCATAATTGGATATTATGGGATTTTGCAATTGATATTTCTTCATAAAGTATCACTTTTACTTTTTTGTGTGAGATGAATTAAAGGATACATACATATTATTTTTAAGGTTGTGTAATGTATTGTAGTTACTTGATGGGTGGCAATGTGTGGTGTGATTTATGTATTTACTCTTTGACTAGTATATTGTTGAAAACAGGGACATCTAAGTTGTATTATAGTCAAGGATATGTAGATTACTTTTGGGATGCATACCAAGTGGTTTATTTAATGTATTGCAGTTACTTAAATGGTGTAAATTTATAGTATGATTAGGTACGACCTTATCGATGGTTATGTTGTCGAAAATTTGTAGATCTAGTTATCTTTTACGATGTGTTGATACTAAGATAAGGAAAAGGGTGAATTAAAATAAATATATTAGTTAACAAGTGTCATGACCTGAGTCAAGGCCCAGGACATGACAAACATCCTTGTAAAGACCTAATTTTTTGTAATTTGTGTGAAATATTTATTTCTATTGATTTTACCATTTTACCCTTCTCTGTGGTTACATCATGGTATTTCTTGGGTGTGGGGATAATTAACATGTCTCCTAATGGTTTTCGGTGAGCTTTATGCGAGATTATGCTTTTTAATGGTTTTGAAGGCTTATTACTTGACTCCAGTTAGATCTTTTGATCTGTGCATCGGATGGTAAAATAAACTGTGCTAGCAGAATTACAACATTGATTTTAGGTTGGTATCATGGTTGGTGTGATTTCATGAATTTTATATCTCATTTTGACCCTTTTTCCCTAAAATTGTGAAAATAGGTCTCAGTGGTCAATTTTATGCAAAAAGACATTTTTTTGAAAATCTAACATCTCCAGTGAGTTGGGAGAGTCAAATTTAGTCTAGTAGAATAGTTCATTTACATTCTCGAGATTCCAACTAAATCTCGAGGGGTCCATGAGATATAAAATTCTCTAATTCTCTCGCACAACTGGTACCCTCTCTTAAGTAATGATTTGGTCACTTAAGAGACTTGGCCTGAAAGTCCAAATGTCTAGTATCGCTTAAGTAATTGCCACTTAAGCAACAACCTGGTTGCTTAAGCGACACTAGCGTACCAGATGCCTGTCTCTTAAGTGACAACAATGTCACTTATGTAACAAGGTGGGATTTGCTTAAGCGACAATTGGTCACTTAAGTGATGGCTTCTTAAGCGATGCCTAGGTAGACTATGTCCATATTTTTGAGATTTATACACTATTTTTGAGACATGGAGCTTGGGGTTCAATATTTTGGACATTTTCTTCCATTTCTAAGTTGGGTAAGCTCCAAATCCATATATTAATTATTTTCATTCAATTTTTATCACCCAAATCCTTTTTATATTTGGATTAAAGTTGAAATTTGGAGATATTGGCATGAAAGGCCAAAATTAGCATTTTCATCAATTTAAAACCCTAATTTCAACCCATTTTCACTTGGGTTTTCTCCTATGGGTCCCTTTAATTTTGGAAAATAAGTTTTTAGATTTAAATTCTAGTTTTACCCCCTTTTTTTGAAAACCCATTTTGGAGGCCCATTTTGACCTCGATTCGAAATTAGGCATATGAATATTGTTAGATTTCTTTTGATGCGTAGATTCTATATTTTTGTGTTTTAGCTAATTTTCAAGTCCATGCATGGGTGAAAGCTTAGTGATAAAAGCTTATTTATTTGAGTTCCAATATTGGAGGTAGGTTATGGCTTAACTTTCTTCAAACTGGATCAGGTATTTAATAATAATGTAAAAGCATGCTATGGGTAAGGGCTTTTATCATAGATATTGTGTTTAGTTGATTTATGTGCCCATATAAGGGCCTAGGTGGAAACTATTTAATTGTGTTAACACATTATCTGCCATTTATAATCGTGTGGGGTCTTGTATGATACTATTGTCCTGATATTAATATATGTATGTTTGATTGGGCTTCTCTTAGTGGGAAAGAGCATATATTTTAGAATTTATGTGATATTAGTGACATTTTATTGCATATTTTGATAATGGTTTATGGACAATATTGGATAATGGATGGTTGGTTGAGTGGATTATTGGCTCACATGGTTGGTATATTGGTTTGACAATTGAAATTATCATTTTGGATGGTTGTGATCATTACATCCTCATATCATATTAATTCGTGAAACATTGGTACCACCGAGGAAGACTGGAAATACTATCTTTTTCTGACAAAAAATATGACATCTTTAAAATCATTCTACCGATGTATGTGCCAAAGAAGAATTATGGATATTGGTATTATTATTGGATATTGGTTTTATATAGGTTGAAGAACCTCCCATGGGTCCTATTTCTGTTTTACTCGATATCTGTCCATTTTTTATATCTTCTTATACTTGTATTTGGTGTATGTGTATACTTTTTCTTCTTTCCTCTGCATATTTTTGTTATATGTGTATATAGTAGAAATATTAGTGGAGACGGTGTGGGTTACCATTTGGGATTTTTTTTTATTATAGGTGACGTGCCTATAGTTTGTGTTTATATGCTTTACTTTTTACTTTGCTTAGTCGGCTTATGATACTTATTGAGTATAAGTGGACTATAATCATCTCTACTATGCCCTTTTGGTGCAGATCCAAGTATGAGTGTTTCGCACGGATGGCTGATTCAAGCGGCATTTTGAGTTTATTAAAGTTAGAAGTTGATCTATGCATCCAGAGTTGTCCCTTTCCTTTCCTAATCTAGACTATATCTTTTTGTATTTAGAAACAAAGTTTGTTTGGATATTTGTTTGGATATCCTATGTATATTTTTATTTTGAGTTTTATTAGTGGTTCTTACACTGTGACACTATGTCTTGGGATTTGGTTTGTCATCTTGCATGTATTTATGCTATTATCAACATTTATGTGGTTCAGCTTTGTTCTAGAAGCCTTGCCTTAGGTTCAATATTGAATTCTCAGCTCATTTCAATTTTGTTGATAGGCTTACTTATCAGGGCTTGCTGTGGCTACTGCTTTCATGACCCTTGATTTTTGAGTCATGACAACCCTAGACCAAATGGGACTCTAGAAGGCCCCTTAGCATTATATTATACGCATAGTCATTAATAAAGTGTGAGAAAAGGACCCAAGGATAAGAAGTACAACTTAAATAATAGTTATAAAATCAAATATTGAAATATGATATACTGATATTTTTCTACATCAATCTATGAAACCTTTAACATTATCCATAGAAATCCTAACCCAGAACATAGCCCCAGTGATACCATAAAATTAAATGACCAGAGTCTGAATAAAGAAACTATGTGTCTTCCACAATATATAGGGCTCACCATTTGTTACATGACATCCTGCGAAGATTGTAATGCTTTATGGAGTCATGGGAAAATACCTCAAAACCTACATCATAAAAAGATGTAGCATATAAGGATGGTCAGTATGATGAGTACCCTCATACAACCCAGGGGAAAGAACAAAACTATTTATAAAATAAGTCATAAGATACATGGTATGTAATGACCCTTCAGGTCATTTTTTGCATTATTGCTTATTTTTTCTGATAGAGCTTCTCCATAGCCGCCCCAAGTTATTAGTGACTTGTCGGAACTAGTAGATCAGTTACTTGGCGATTCGTTTGGTTCCTTGAATCAATCTCTCAATTTGAAGTCTTTATTGGTCCTAATTGACCACTAAGCTAAAACCTTGGTAAAACAACCTCATATGTAAAATCCTACTTTGCCAATGAATCTAAAATATCAAAAACTATGGCGTTACATATCTTGTTTGTTTAAAATAGACCTCGAATTCATCTCGAGAAATTAGCCAAAGCTTGGAACCAAGTTTCATGCTTTAGCCATGCCTTGCATAAACCAAGATGTCGTGACCACGGAGGCTAGGGTACGATCATGGTGTTGCAACTGTGGCTAGGCGAAGGGTGTGACCGCGCTACTCAAGGCTAGGCAGAACCTATTAAAATGTTGTTGTCCAAAAATTTTTCCCATTTATGCCTCCTTCTTGAACTTTAAACCCTAATAGAGTGTGAAAGTTTCTAAGTTAGTCTTGTGGATTGATTTTGAACTTAAACAACTTGTGAAATTTAATCTTGCTACAATCTAAGGTAAAATATTTTCTAGTTTGGAACTGATTTCATGATTTCTTGAATCGAAACCTAAATCATTGAGGCTCAATTATAGCCCCACATTTGATTGATTGACTCAAATTGCTTGAGGGTTATAACTCCCTAAAGATAGTTGAGCAATGGGTTGGTCAAACCCTTTTTCCAAAGTGAAACCCACTTGAGGGTTTGGTGTCCTTTTGAACCCACAACACAATGGTGCCACAATAGTTATGCTTATTCTTTTTGTAATTCTTAGATTGTATTATGATACCTTATCTTATGGAAGAGAAGCTTCAGGAAGAGGAAAGGAAAAGATCGTTGGTTCGTGAGTTGCTTGGACTCAAGGTAGGTTAGGCTTACCCATAGTTAGTTTGAGCTTGATTGTAGTATAATTATAAATATCTTGTAATATTGATGATAAACGATTGAATGATGATGCTTGGGATTAATTGATTCTCATAGGTTATTAAACTTGCTAAAGTATGATTATTGACCTTTAGTGTAGAACCTTGGATAGCTCTACTTGCAATCTCATGAATAGCATGAGAATACTTTAGTTGATCTACTAGATAATAATGGTATTGTTCGATGACCTTAAGAGTATGTTAACCTAGATATTTTTTAATTATGGGTTGGCCTTAGTGTTTGGGTTGACTTAGAAAGAATACTTGAGGAAGATTTCCCATATAGACCTAGTAAGGGTTGATAAGTCCTTACATAGATAATCTAGCTTAATTCTGGCAGAAGTTAGTAGTGAGCCTTGACATTATTGGGATTTAAGTATAGGACTTGACCCACTTTAAGCTTGAACTAAGAGATTCCTTATCGACCTATATGCTTGATAAACTTCTAAATTTCCTTATTGAGATTATAATGATTAAACCTAATTGTCAGTTTATGCATGCGGACTATGGTTGGATATTATGTATACTTGATTGATTATCTTATTATCATGATATGGATATCCTTGGAAAGGTGGTAATTATGTATATCATTTAGATACTCATGCTCATGCCTTTACTCTTGTTATGTGGTGATGATTAGTAGTAAAGTATGATGGTATATGTTACCTTGTATCCCTAGTACTCTATTATTGTCGGATTATTTATGCTTATTGATTTGGCTATATATGTGTGTATGTTGTTGCCCTGGGGAATATATTGATATTATGAAGATGCCCAATGAAATTCAGAGGAAATATTGATATTATGATAATGCTCGGTAAATCCATAGGTCATGTTGATATTGTGATGATGCTCGGTGAAATTCAGAGGATATGTTGATATTGTGATGATGTCCGGTGAAATCTAAAGAAAATGTTGATATTATGATGATGCCCAGTAAATTCGTAGGACATGTTGATATTATGATGATGCCCGGTGAAATCTGGAGGATATGTTGATATTGTGATAATGCCCAGTGAAATTTGAAGGAAATGTTGATATTATGATGATGCCCGGTAAATCCGAAGGACATGTTGATATTATGATGATGCCCAATGAAATCTGGAAGATATGTTGATATTGTGATGATGCTCGGTAAAATTCAGAGGATATGTTGATATTGTGATGATGCCCGGTAAATTCAGAGAACATGTTGATATTATCATGATGCATGGTAAATTGGGAAGAGGTAATGACATTATGATGATACCCAGTGAATCCGAAAGAGGTAATGATGTTATGATATTGTGTAGAGCAACTTTATAGAAGTACATGTGCAAAATGTGAGGTTATACTGTGTGTGGCTAAACCGTTGATCTACTCGAGACATGATATCATCCTTGGTAATTGATAATCATTCTTTGTCACAAATCACTAGTTAAGAGGTATGGCCCGTATTAATACTAATTTGTATCTAAAAGTGGATTATGCTAAGTATTGGGTTAAGGCATATTGATATGTGTAATCTTGTGTAGAACCTAGGGTTCACCTAGTAAATCTACTTGTCTTGGATGAATGGTCATGTTATTGAATTTTTCCTAATAAAGTGGCTTGTGTGATAACTAGTGGTCTCTAATAAATAATTTTGACATTTGGGCTAGAACCTTAGTAAACTAGTTGGTGGACCTTACTTGGTTAAAATATGGGAACTAGTCCTTAAGGTTGTACCATGCCTAATGATGTTGGTCGTAGTATCGAATGATGAATTGTTAAGTTGACATCTAGCATATGACATCGTGGTGGCTTAATTAACGACATATTTAAGGAGGATGCTAACTATATAATGTCCTTAAGATAGGTGAATAAATAATAGTGTTGGTGACTTGTAGCTTTTCCTTATTTGATGTCCAGCAAACTATAAGACTTCTAAACTAGTGATCATGGATTTTGTAATTAGCTAATATGGGTTATACTTGGAGTTCTTCAATGAAATAGAGAATAGTAACTATATAACTATGCTATGGTGCTATCGGTTTTATGTGCTAAATTGCGGTATTGATAATGATGGTATACCACGGTAAGAGGCCATAGCTAAAATGTGAACCCGCAGCTTGAGTTAGTAGTAGTGTAATTGTTCCTTGATATATTGACGGATTGATATTGTGGTGTACTCTCCGGTGGTATGTGACGCTGTGATGAGTTCTTGTATTTCATTCTTTTGGTGTACTCTTCGGTGGTATGGTACGCCGTGACAAGTTCTTTTTTGTGTTTTTTTACGTGTACTTCTCAGCGGTATGGGACGTCATGAAAAGTTCTTGTGCTTTATATTCTAGTGATGGTTGGTGCTGATTATGTTAAATACATGGTTGTTATTATATATGTGTGGCATTACATTTCTGAAGTGATTACTCATTGGTATAATGATTATGTCGTATGTTGATATGATGCATTATGCTATTGCCTTAGTAGATTATTTATCTTATACACTGATATCGAAGAAGATGCAGGTTCGATGCTATACCTTGACTTAGTTATTGCCTTTCTTTAAGTCTCCCTTATATTATAATTTAGCTCAGTCGGCCGATGATACCTACTGAGTACCCGTGTTTTGGTACTCATACTACACTTTTGTACCCTTTTAGGTGTAGACCCGAGTTTTAGTTGCAGCTGTTGAACCAAGATCATGCCGTATTGATCATCATGGGATAGAGTTAGCTCTTGGAGTTTGAATTTCCCTCTTTCCCTTCTATCATTTCTTGTATTTTGTATTCAAGATAATTATATAATACTATTTAAGTTTATCAGACTTTGAGTTGTAAATTCCTATTGTCGAATTTAGAGTTGCTCTTGTACTAATACTATCAGGTTGTGGATTGGTATTTGAATATCGGTTGTCTTAGTTTGTGGAATGTTATTGTTTGTTATTGTGTTCTTCAATAGGTTCAATGTTTGACATTTCTACCAAGGTAACCCATTGAATTAGCTCCGGATTATGATATCATCTTACCTACCAGTCGAATATGGTAGGTGCCACCATGACTCGGAAATTGGATCGTGACATGGTATAAATCACAATAAGGAAAATTATGGAATAAGGATATCATGACATGATAACATAATCATTCATTAACTTTATACGTGAATTAACTAGTTTCATTGATCTTAGTCAACCCACAAGCTATATGGGTCTTGAAAGAGAATTAAATACATAAATCATCGATATCATATATGTAAATGCCAATTAAATCATTACTTAGTAGTAGTAGAAGTAGGGGCCATTAAACATACCTTTTGATGAAAAGAGCTTTAGGACAGCTTGAGATTTGATCCTTGAATCAAGAACCCTAGTTGGTTTTGCTTCTAAGAGATAAGGAAGAGTAGAATGAGTTTTTGATTGATGAAAGTCATATTTGGGGATTGGAATCGTTTAATATAGATAGGGGATGGTTTTCATTGAGTAAAAAGAGTCAAACACCCTTAAAATGACAAATAAAATGATTCCTGTTGATGAAATAAGGGGGTGTGGTACACACCTACTACAACATTTTAGTCCTACTACCACCCTTGTAAAGTGTGGCCTAAAGTAATAGAAAGTGTGGCATTTAATCAAAGGCTTCACTTTTGGACTTTATGCAACACTTTTTAGGTGGTGGCCTAAAAAGGAATAACCTTTGACTTTAGGCCACACTTTTCAAGTGTTGCCATATTAGTTATATTTAACAAACATGGCCATTAAGGTATAAAGGCTTTGCTTTGCATCTTCTCATTAGCGATACTTTTATCTGATAAATCTACACTTTCAAGTGTGGCCTTTGCTATGTTATTGGGCACACTTCACAAGCATAGCTTTGTATACCACTTCTATAACACCACTGGAAAATATGGATTTTTCTTTTTATTGGCCACATTTCAAAATTGTAGCCTTTTATACATCCTCTATGACAACACTTGTAAAGGGTAAACTTATTTTAGGTACATGCCATAGTTAAATTAATAAGCTACACTTTGAAGTGCGGCAGTTCATTTCTAATCAAATTACATATAAATACATATATATAATCTCACACACCAATTAGCTAATAAATAATTCAAATGCATAGATTTGCAATCAACTTCTAAAAAATATGTCTTTTACTAAACATACTAATTAGAAAATAACATTTTAAAGATATGTACTAACTTCCACGCAAAACCAAATGTATTTAAACATATATAAGAATAGTTCAAAAATTCTTCATCATTCACTTCAATCTAGATCAAATTGACTTATGGTGGCCACCATTCAAATTTGATCACTCACATTTTTCCTACACATTCAAAATGAACAAATAATTTGAAAAAAAATTAAAACAAAAGCAAATGCAACATTGACGAAGAGAGAGCAATCATGAAGATTAGATATTACAGTAGTGTCCCTTACCAACTTCTGCACTTCTGGAGCAGGGTCATTGACTAGAAGAAACAAACCTTAAAGGTATTTATCCATGGAGAGATGCAAAACCAAATAAGGATAATAACCAGATGAGAAAAGAGGTTAAAATGGGCCATGACAATAGTTAAAGGAGAAACTAGATAAGAAAATAGAAGGGGTACTCAATTTAGGCATAAACATTTTATATTGATTCACAAAAACCAATGAAAGCTTTCTAAGAAAAGCTTGAGGTAACTAGAAAAGCTATCCATTGAAAGGTTGAGTTAGAATGACACTATAAAGCCAAAATCGATTAATAACAAAGTATATGACAAAATAAGAAACCAAATGAAAAATTGAGCCACTAACTGAACTACAATAATGAAAGAATTAGCTAACCTGGAGAAACCTTAGAAGGAAAATAGTTACGGTTCATTTAGATAATCTAGAAATATCAGAATCAAGAAGTTATGGGACATCCTCACACATCTGCATTGCTGAAGATAGTTAACGTGCCAATTAAGTATTAGTTGTACAAAACACATATTACACATGTCCACTTTGGCTATTTTACCAGTTTATATTCATGTTTACTGACAATGTAAGGAGGTAAAAAGATTATTTACCTTTATAACATATGCTGCAAATAGAATTTATCAATCTTGAGGGTCTCATTTGATGAACACAATAGTTGTTTCTCATTATAGTTATGCAATAACTTTCTATATTGGCATTGATGACAAGTTTCACACTGTATCTTATGGGATACAATCAAGTGAAATGGATGTTAAATAATAGAGAAATGGTACCTTTGATAAGGCATCCATGGATCCTTCCATATGATTTTTGTCACTACTACCAAGCTACTGACAAGTGCCTGTAACAACTCTGGTCATCCAATAATTTCGACTCACTATACAAGAACACTAATGATGGTTCCCGTTGTAGACCTAATGTGTCTGTTTTTTGCTCCCAAGGAAAGTAGAAAATTCAATTTTATGTATTGCTGCTTAATTAGATAACTAAAAATTCTGAACTGACAAAAACTATATATGCCCCCTTTAATCCCCATTTATGAGTATGGAATAAAGTTTATTTGTCATATTCTCTCAGTCATAGGTTATGACATAATTTTGTACTTTTTCCTTCAACCCATACCCCTTTTACATTGTGGTTTATTGATGAATTTGTAAAGGACACTGCCAACATACTACTAGCAAATAACAGTCTATTTCATTTTTTCAAAATAAAATTATTCCACTAATCACTTGATCCTCCCATATATAATTTAACCTCCACTTATAGTTATTCCAAAAGTCAACTTTTTTATGTTGAAATGTGAAACTATATGGGGTGAAAACTAGAATGGTTAGGTGGATAAATGATGAAGTAGCTGTAATGCCCCATACTTTTTCCTAACTTAATTTTGCTCCTAGAATGTTAAAGATTTTCTTAAAATATAAATACCATTTTATACATATAGAGTTAGAGCATTTTTAAGTTCACAATGTGCCACTCGGACTATCAGCGCGTCGCGAAGAAAGCAAAAATCATAATTGTCACTTTCCAGTGAAACTCTGCGATCATGGTTCATTAGGAGGAGTCTCATTTCACATTTGTCAATTTCCAGTGAACCTCCGAGATAATGACAGATCTCGAAGGTGGCCAAAATGACATTACAAAGGGGCACCACGATGGTGGCATGTCGCGGAGTCTTCCCAGTTCCCAATTGTCCAAATTCTAGAAAGCCACCATGATAGTGGTGCATCGCGGTGGCCACCCAGCTCGTAAAAATAATACATTTTCCAGTTTCATTTAGGAGTTTAAAAAGGGCATTTTGGTAAATAACCAAGCCCCCAATCCATTCAAACATAAGATTTAAGCCTACTCTAAGCACATTATGCCCAACTTCATCCATTCACTCTCAAACCAAAACCCTAAAGCTCCAAAGCTTGTTTTCCAAGAAATCAAAAATCCTCCATAGATTCTCCAAGAAAGCTCCAAATTGAGGATTCTCAAGGCAAGATAATCAAGAACTCATCTCTAAGAACTTAAATAGGAATCAATAGATCAATTTTCTTCATCTAATCTTCAATCAAGGTGTGGGGGTTCTTCACCAAGGATAATTCTTTCATTCTTGAGCCCAAAACTTATTTTAATTACAAATTTACTGAATTTTATGTGATTTCCCATGAAATTAAAGTTAGGGTTTATACCCAATATTGCTATTTATAAGATTATGGGATTTTTAGTGATTTAGAAGTTTAATTACATGATTATATTCATATTGTCATGCATATTTCAGTAATTTCCAGATTTTGAATTAATTTATCAATGTTTACATTATCAAGCATGAACAGTACGATATTTTAACGTGAGTTTGATGCATGAGTCATTAAGCCCTAATTATAGATTACTATTTCAAGATTGTTTGTGCAATGATCACCCTATGATAATATTATTCCCAAATTTTTTATAAAGGTTTGACCTTTTCATCCTAAGCTAAGATATAGAATCCACATTGTTCATATGACTTGAGATTTAAAGAAAAGAAAGAACATAATTTGTTTTCTTGTAGACCCTTGTGCTAGTTTGAAGTGGATTTCCCAAGATCCTGAGCATAAGAATAGGAGTAGTATTTAGCACCGAGATTGGTATGTTACCAAGGTTTCATGCCCGAAAACTATGTGACCCCGCAGGATTAAGATTATTCCCACTTCTACATGGATGGCTAACATTGTGATCACTTAAGATAAGAAGTTCTATTCTGATGGCAAGGGTAGAAAAACTCTCCCCAACGTGGGTAAGATGTAGGACTGCATAAATGGTCATATGGTTTATTTCGGTTTGAAAAACCTCCCAAAGTTCCTAAGTCTCTAATCAAAAAGAATAACATAAAAGCTTTTAGAAAACTAAGTGTAAAGGCTCACAAGTTTTACTCGAATTATGTTTTAAAGAAAGATAGTAGCTTAAGATTTAAGTTATCAGAATTTAGATTTTAGAGTGAGTCCTTTCTATACTTACACAGTGTGATTTAAAGAGAGAATACAATCACAACTTTCAGAACTAAATGTTATGGCTCACGAGATTGATGAAGTATATTTTGCTTTTTATTGCTACATATTTTAGTATTTCAGCTATTCCAGCTTATGTGAGTCATTTACATTTAGAATGCATTATTTTATAAATGATGATTATGAGATAATGTTTTCCTTATTCATTTTGTTCCCATATACTCAGTACATCCTCAAAGTACTTATCCATATATACGTTTATGTGCTACATTGTCTCATAATGTAGGTACAAGTTATAGTATGTGCAAACAGAATTAGACAGTTGCAGATTCCAGCCAGTAGATAATGAGTCCTCCTACTTTGAGGACTTTAGTTACCTATTATTTATGTACTCTACTTTCTAACTCATATGTATTGATTAGTAGTAGTTAGAGTCACATCCCATCTTTCTATAGTTAGTATAGCAGAGGCTTCATAGACGTCTGTTAGAGTCAGTTATGTTATTTTAGTCCCTCATTTCAAGCCTTATCAAATTGTAAAAGTTGTATCAGCATTGTATTTTTCACAGATTCTATTATTTCTATGTTTTCTCATAGTAAATTCAGTTATTGTATATATATTTAATCAGTTTCCTTACAGTATGCCAGTTCATGGGTTAGCTTCGGATCACTTATGATACTAAGCACCATGTGACATCTTGGGATAGATTTTTGCGGCATTACAAACTTGGTATCAGAGCACAAAGTTCAAGTTTCCTAGGATTTCTGTGAAGCCATGTCTAGTAGAGTTTTGCAAAATGGTACGGAGATGTCTGTACTTTTCTTTGAGAGGCTACGAGGCATTTAAGAAAAGTTATCTTTGTTTCCTACTATAGATCGTACAGTAAAGTTATTTTCTCAGAATCTTCTATCTATTCATGTGTTACCCCAAAAATTGTCATTTATTTATTATTCTTGAGATAACCTAATTAGCAAGTTTCAGTTCCTCCCCAGATAATGCTCTCATCTTTACTATAAGAAACTCTTAAAGTCACTCAAAGGGCTTGAGAGGAGCTCCCTAGTGTGTTAAGTTCCTTAAGTTAAAAGTTTATATTCTCATCCTTATAAGTTGATCCATTGAGACAAGATTAGATATGTATTTAGACTGCCCATTAGCTCTTTCAATGCAGATAATGCTCATAAAAGAAGACAGTATGAACCTAGACGATTAAATATAGTATGCATTCAAGGGATATTATGAATTTCAGTGTTATGATCTATGAATAGTAGAACCTTATTATAGTTAAAAGTATGGGTATAGAAGAGTAGTAGCAGGAAAGTGCAAATGGCGATTGATAGAAAGTATAGAGATAAACTTAGGCATGTTATATAGTTTTGTTAAGGTGCTATGTCCTTGGGTGTTAGTTTAGTGGAGGAAGAGAAGGAGTTATTATTTAAGGAGAATTGTTGTTTGTTTGATGTATGGAAGGATTTATTAATTATATTTGTTATGTTAGAAAAGTATAGGATATTAATGAAGTGTTTGGTGGTTTAGTATCATTAATTTGGGCTTTCCTTGAGGTAATAAATGGGAGTTTAGTTGAAACCTATAGAGCTATGATCGTAATTTAGGTGTATAGATGGGTAATTAGTAGTGATGTGTAGTAGTATGTGCTAACAGATTATAATGAGATAGGTCATTTTAACCGACCACTATTATTATGAAGTTATAGTGGACTAGTATTTCTTGATGTTTTATTTTATAGCTTCCAAGTAAGAATAACATGTAAGGTGGGTTGTTAAATCATGTTTAGCACTAAAAATTAAGTTTGAACAGTTGTTGGTCATCGAGGTAGATGTAATTATTTCCTTGGTTAGTGGTGCTAGTTATATGGAAGTGTATAGTTGGCTTGTATAGTATGTACAAGTATTTGAGTCCATTTTTTGTAATTAAGTATGATGTTGTATGAATGATGACAAAGTATGCTCAAGGTGATATGGGGTTGCTTTATTTTCTAAGGTTATTACGTGTTTTATGTGGTTGGTAGTACCGTTGAGTTGCTAAGTGAAAAAAGACTAGTTAGATGGTATATGGTATTCTAAATAGCTAAGTTAAGGAGTTTCGATTGATGATGTTGATCCTTCTTGATATGATCTTGATTCTCCTGGTTTAGAGACATAAGTTTAGATATGCGATATTAGTAAGCTATGACTAAAGTAGCATGGTTTATTAAAGATTGAAGACATCCATGTTAAGTGTTAGAATCTAAGCTTGAAGCCTTGAAGAATAAGCAAATAGAAATGAGAGTTGAAGATTTAGATGGTGTGAACTCCGGATGTGGTGATACTCATGAAGATTCTAAGTTAGTAAGTGTTCAAGATATTATATGATGATTAGTGGTGCTATAGAAAGATAGAGTTGTACCTCAGAAGGATGTATTAGAAGTGAGTTTTACACTTTCAGGTGTAGTCTTTCAAAGTAAGTTTATTATATGTGCGTATTGTTGTGTTCCAGACCCTAGCATGCTGTGAGTGTAGTTCAGTGTAGAGTTTAGTGAAGGGCTTCGTAGACTTACTAAGGGGGAGATAATAGAACGAGAAGCCGAGTCAAGATCTTAGATTGTAGTAGTGATGCCAGTATGTTATAGAACATCAGAAAGTAAGGATGATACCCAATCCATTCTTATTTCATTGTTGGTATTTCAGTTATTCCAACATCTACTCATGCCTTACATATTAGTTCCATTATCATAGTTCATGTTCATGCATATAATAAAGAATCATGCACTCTCTCAGTTCCTAGTATGAGGAGTTCCAGTTTGTTCAACAGTCTAAATCATATTTCATAAGTTATGAACTCCAAAATTCAGGTCATGCAGATCATGAATCATGTACTTATGCTTTACAGTATGTTCAGTTTGAGTACTCGTGCAACACTTTTAACGATCAAGCGAAGTCCAGATTTATATCATGTAAGCCCTTAGACTCGATCTCTTTAATGAGTCAATATCACGAACCCTCTATTCCTCAGGCCTCAGTGAAGTGTCGAGCTATACTTAGTAGCCCTTCATGTTCTGGATCCTGACATTCCAACCTTTCAGTGACCTCCCCCAGGTCAAGATAGTGATGATGAGCAATTATATGGATGGGAGACGGTAAATGTGTTATGTTGGGAAAAATGGTTGAAAACTGGTTTTATGTAAGTCTTTAAGTTAAAAGAATTTTTTTTGAGGTGAAGTATATTTTCTCGTGTATGACTTGCTTAGTTGAGAATATTTTGTGTGTGTCTTCCTAAGAATTGAATAGTGCATGAAAGTTGTTATTGATAGAGGTATTAGAGAATATGAGGAAGATGCTCTTATGAGTATTTGTTTAGAAGTGCACATATGGTTATGAAGATAGGCTTGAACGTTATGTTGATATATAATTGGAAGGGTGCATTGGGAGCTAAAGATTTCCTAGTAAGAGGTTAAATTTTGCTATAGAAGTTATAAGAAGAATTATTTTAGAGAGGAGTAGTTATGACAATGCTTGGACTATTGAATCCATGGTTTAGACTAGTATTATTGTGTTAGGTAAGTACCTTATGATTTCGAGTTAGGCTTGACCACGATGAGAAAATAAGGTTCAGTTAGAACTTAGTAGATAGATTTATCAATGCTATGTGAGAATTCTAAGTTGAATCAAGCAGGTATAGTATTTGAGGGGAATAATATAGTTAAGGGAGCATTTGAGAAGTGTTGCTAAGCTAGAAGGTAAGAAGTTGCATTGCTTAAGGACTAAAATTCTATCCTGACTTATGATTTATAGGTCTAAGTTCTATGCTATAGAGTCGTAGCAATGTTGTAGTTTCCTATTCAGATGTTTTGTTCAGATCATGCCCACAGTTCCTTACTCCCTAATAGTATTAGAAATTTCATAGAAAGGTGTTAAAGAAATACTCTATCGGGGTATGAGCGTTTGGTATGATTCAGTCCGTATAGGCAGCAATCCAGCTTAACAGTCCAACTGACAAATTTTCTTAGTTTTCCATCTTCCAATTTAGTCTAGTCTTACTACCTGAAATTTCATGAGTATGGCCATTTCAAGAGGTAGTTTGTTCGCATCCATGTAAATTACGGATTCAGCTCAGTATATGCATCATGCATCAGTTTTAGATTCAGATATTAAGTCATGATTCAGTTCATAAGTATCCTGCATAGCATTTCAGTCTTTTCCTAGTATTTCAACTAAATCAGTATCATTCGGGGACGAATGATCCCAAATAAGAGATATTGTAATGCCCCAAGTTTTCATGGATTTTTCATGTCATAAATCTCTCATTTTTTTCTAACAAAATCAAATCCAACCTAAAGGAATTGTTACCCATAACTTGAATTTCTCGCTTCTACCTCAGCTATATAGTTATTTTCATGAGAATTCATGCAATCACAAATCAGTTCAGTAGCTCATTATGTTTGAGATTCGGCTATTCAGTTTATTTTAGTTGTGCATTATATGTTATAGCCTCAGATTCCTCAGTATTTTCATCTTAATTAGCCATATTTGAGGACGAATGTTCCCAAGGGGAGATATTGTAATATCTCGTACTTTTTCATAGCTTAATTTCGCTCATCGAATGCCAAAGATTTGCTTCAAAAATGAATACCATTTTATGCATATGGAATTGTCAAGATTAAAACTTTTCATTGTGTGGGAAATTGAATAAGCTTTCCATCGATACCAAATTCACCCAAATCCGACACTTGGTTGAGAAGTTAGGGCATTTTTAAGTTGACAGTGTACCACCTGGACTCTCAGCACGTTGCGGAGAAGGAAAAACTCACAATTGTCACTTTCTAGTGAAGCTCCATGATCATGGTGCATCGGGAGGAGTCCCATTTCACATTTGGAAATTTCCAGTGAGCCTCCACGATAATGACGGGTCATGGAGGTGGCCAAAATGACATTCCAAAGGGGCACCGCGATGGTGGCGCGTTGTGGAGTCTGCCCAGTTCCCAATTTTCCTTATTCTAGTAAGCCGCCTGGATAGTGGCGCGTCGCGGTGGCCACCCAGTTTGAAAAAATTTTACATTTTTCAGTTTGGTTTAGAAGTTTAAAAAGAGCGTTTTGGTAAATTCCCAAGTCCCCAATCCGTCCAAACATAAGATTTAAGCCTACTCTAAGCACTTTATGCCCAATTTCATCCATTCTCTCTCAAAGAAAAACCCTAAAGCTCCAAAGCTTCTTCTCTAAGAAATAAAAAATCCTTCATAGATTCTCCAAGAAAGCTCCAAATTGAGGATTCTCAAGGCAAGATAATCAATAACTCATCTTCAAGGACTCAAATAGGAATCAATAGATCAAGTTTCTTTATGTAATCTTCAATCAAGGTATGTGGGGTTCTTCAACAAGGATAATTCTTTCATCCTTTTGCCCAAAACTTATTTTTATTGAAAATTTACTGAATATTATGTGATTTCCCATGAAATTAAAGTCAGCGTTTATACCCAATATTACTATTGATAAGATTATAGGATTTTCAGTTATTTAGAAGTTTAATTACATGATTATGTTCATATTTTCTTGCATATTTTTGTAATTTCCATATTTTGAATTAATTTATCAATGTTTACATTATCAAGCATGAACAGTACAATATTTTAACGTGGGTTTGATGCATGGGTCAATATGCCCTAATTAGAGATTGTTATTTCAAGATTGTTTGTGCTATGAGCACCCTATGATAAGATTATTCTTAGATTTTTGATAAAGATTTGAGCTTTTGGTCCTAAGATAAGATAAAGAATCCACATTGTTCATATGACTTGATATTTAAAGAATAGAAAGAGCATAATTGATTTTCTTGTAGACCCTTGTGCTATTTTGAAGTGGATTTCCTAAGATCTTGAGCATAAGAATGTGAGTAGTATTTAGCACTGAGATAGGTATGTTACCAAGGTTCCATGTCCTAGAACTATGTGCCCCCGTAGGATTAAGATTATTCACACTTCTACGTGGATGACTAAGATTATGATCACTTAAGATAAGAAGTTCTATTACGATGGCAAGGGTAGAACAGCACTCCCTAACATAGGCAAGACATGGGACTCTATGAATGCTTGCATGGTGTTTGTCGGTTAGAAGAACCTCCCAAAGTTCCTAAGTCTCTAATAGAAAATAATAACAGAAAAACTTGTAGAAAACTAAGTGTAAAGACTCACAAGTTTTACTTAGATTATGTTTTAAAGAAAGTTAGTAGCTTTAGATTTCAATTATCAAAATTCAGATTTTAGAGTGAGTCATTTCTACACTAAGACAGTATGATTTAAAGAGAGAATATAAGAACAACTTTCAAAACTAAATGTTATGGCTCACGAGATTTGTAAAGTATGTTTTGCTTCTTTTTGCTACATATTTTAGTATTTTAGATATTCCAGCTTATGTGAGTCATTAATATTTGACATGTATTGTTTTATAAATGATGATTATGAGATGATGTTTTACTTAAGCATTTCACCCCTATATACTCAGTACATCCTCAAAGTACTGATCCACATATACGTCTATGTGCTACATTGTCTTATAATGTAGGTACAAGTTGTAGTATGTGCCGATAGAATCAGACAGTTTCAGATTCCAGCATGTAGATGATGAGTCCTTCTACTTCGGGGACTTTAGTTAGTTGTTATTTATGTACTTTACTTTCTTAGTCATATGTATTTATTAGTGGTAGTAAGAGTCGTGTCTCATCTATCTATAGTCAGTATAGCAGAGACTTCATAGACATCAGTTAGAGTCAGTTATGTAATTTCAGTCTCTCGTTTCAAGCCTTATCAGATTGTAAAAGTTGTATCAGTATTGTATTTTTCACATATTCCATCATTTCTATGTTTCCGCACAGTAAATTCAGTTATTGTATACATTGTTAATCAGTTTCCTTACAGTATGCCAGTTCATGAGTTAGCTTGGGATCACTCGTGGTCCTAAGTACCGTGTGACGTCTCGAGATAGATTTTCGAGGCATTACATTAGCACATACTAAGAGTCATCGGTCGAAGCGGATTATCACCTCTTAATGGAGGGTGTACCTTACCATCTCAGTAACTGACCTATGCTCAGGCGAATATTGAATCGCACTTTGAGGGTGTACCTGACCACCCTCGATGCATTGTAAGTTGTAGCTTTGCCCCTAAATGAATATAGAGATACAGTGTCTTTATTACATATTCATTTTAGCATTTTCTTTTGGTGGAATTTATTAGATGAGACAGTTCATTAAAGTACTACCAAATTTATGTAACGTCCTACCAATTATAGTCATAAGAAACAAGAAGGTAATTTTTTTGGTATTCAACCAAATAAGAATATAAAGGAAAAGACATAAAAAAGTTTAACAAGGATGATAAAGGAAGAAAATACACCCTGAAATCAAATCAACTCATCTCCAAATTTATGTAACGTACTACCAATTATAGTCATAAGAAACAAGAAGGTAAATTTTTTTGTATTCAACCAAATAAGAATATAAAGGAAAAGATATAAAAAAGTTTAACAAGGATGATAAATGAAGAAAACACACCCTGAAATCAAATCAACTCATCTTATTAAGGAAGATATAATTGATCCCACCACCTAAAAGAAATTTCACCTCAAATTCCTTTTAAAAAAAAAAACTTTAATTTCAGTAGTCATGATATAAGGGTAAAAATTGTAGAACTTTTAGACACAACTTAAAAGGGTCAAAGTTACCCTTCAACATTCATTTACTAACTAACTTTACTATTTATCATACTATCTGGTGATACGTAACCCAATTGTTAACAGGCCAGCATCTGTGAAAGTTCGTTGATAAAATTTTAAATACTATGTTCCCATTTTTTCTTCTCGAAACATTGTTAGTTGAGGAAGATATATTTTCTTGTGAGTGAAAGTTTCCAGCAGTGAATTACTCCAATTTAGAACTAAATGGAAAAAATTGCACCATTTCATCCACAAATGCTACTTTCCTTTTCCATTCTTACATAATTATCCCTTCAAGAAATGCTCATTTAGTTCATATTTATATAGCAATATTTTACTTAAATACAAATACAATTTGCTATTTTTCGTAATTATGAAACTATTGCTATAAAAGTTATAATTAAGGCTATAGAGTTGTTATTTCTGAAATTTTCCCTTCTTTTTTCTAATTATAAAGCATAGCAAAGTGATTTAAATATGTTTGGGCCTAGTCCCCAATGATTGGGCTTATATGGGCTAACAAAATATTAAATGGTGACATAGGCAGCGCTTCCAGGGAAAAGTAATCTCCTTCTTTGAAGTTGAAATGGTGCACTCAATTTACAGGGAATCTAACAATAGTGGAGTGACACTAGACTAATTACATCAATAATCCCCTAATCGGTGAAGGTTCAATAACACAGACCCTTTCAGTTTACAGAACAAACATAATATAAGAGTTATATTATAATATCATTTACAATGTTACTTTGACTATTAGTATAAAGCGAGATAAAAACGCTCAGAGAATAATTTGTTATACACAATATTGCTCAACTTCTTTGTTCCACAAGCCACTGCGGTTTCTCAAAAATCTCTAATCTTTCTTCAGCATGAGATTACATTATTCTAAATTATGCTTTCCCTGAAATTTTGGATTTAATGAAATATCAATCTCCTCAATAGATCGACCTTTAGTTTCAACGATAAAAAGGTAAGCAAAGGCTCTTGCGAACAATGAAACAACACCAAAGCTTTCATAAACCAGAGCTATACCAAAATTCTCAATTAGTTCCAGAAAATCAAACCTACCAAGAAGTTGAAAATCTATTCATTCACCAACAATAAGTCTAGATCAATAGAAACACATTTCATTCACACGATCTAATTACTTACTACATTGCAACTAATTGGTCTGAAGCTATTAAAATGACAAAACATGATCTTGATACATAACCAATGAACTCAGAAACTAAAGCCCATTGTCTTTCCCCATGTTCCGTTGCTACTGAGCTCTGGTATAATAAGACTAGTTACTAGCCCAGTACCTATACTAGAGTGAAATGTTAAAGAGAGAGCATAGGGAAATTTAGATAGTATTTTTGAACATTTTCGTATAGATGCATGTAAAATTGTTCCTAGTATTGATAAGTTGTTTCCTATTTCCCCATCCATTGGGAAGCTGATAGAATAGACAATCAAAAATATTGACAAAGCCTGCAAATGACAGATCCAATGGAAGTAGGTACACTAATTGAAAAATGATTCCAAGAATTCTATTTTTTCTTCCCTTTTCTCTGTTATTGTGTCGAAAGGGTGAGGGTAGGTGATGGGAAGAAATTGGGAACAAGAAAGATGCCCCTTTCAGGGAAACTTATCTTTCAGTCACCTAGTTATTTCCCCATGCATAACAAGCTTGATATGGATAATCCTTAACATGCTAGATATCTAATCATTTCCAAGTCCCTTAAATATTACTCTTAAAAACACTTGATTCATATATGTCTAAGATATATAACAATTGCAATGAATAATTTAAGTTAAACCTTTACTTACGGAGAGAAAAACACTTTATTACTCATATTCCAGCATAGCTACCTATTAGACGCCTCTGCCTCCGCTGTTTATCGATGAAGTTTAAAGCACAAAGTGCACCTGCAAGAAGCACATAGAGACAACTAAATATCATCTTGGAATAAAATAAACTTAAACAGGTTATGCAAAGTGCGTCTCAAGAACTTTGATCCATTACATGCCTGCAAAGTTTGTCAATCCCACATATAATCTTTCTAAAGCGTTGTTTGCGATTCCAACATCTTTGAAAGTCAATAATGAAAAGTAGAGAACTATATTAGTATTAGCAAACAATTAAAGTACTAACAAGGAGCCTCTAATGGTAGCAAATGCAGGAAAAGAACAAAGTTGAAGCCTAATTTTAGGAATCGCCAAACATACAAAAATCTAATACATGACACTATCAGCTCACTTGTATTTTATAGAGTTGGATTAGAAGCAAAACTTACTAAAACAGCCACACGGATGTCAAGGCTGACCCTTTCCATTGCTTTTGTTAATTCCCCAACCACATCTTGGTCAACCTATGTTAGATTCCTTGATGAGTTCAGCATTAAAATATAATTAATGTTGGAAATGGAAATCTTATGAAGTATTTTAAATCAACTCAGTGTAAAAGTAATGAAATACTACATTGCTTCAACTCTCACATAATGTTGCCGCACTTGTGTCAGATCCTTCAAAAGGTATTGCTTTTGATGGATCTAATATTCATCAACTTTGCGTGTATGATGTTTCATGCATTAAGTCCTCATCAATGCAAAAACTACATCGAAATAACTCGACTTAATCTAATGTTCATTATTGGGCAAGATCAATTGAACGTTAAAATCAGAAACTCTATCTGGCAAACCATATCTTCTATGGAGAATCCCTTTATTCATTTAATAAGAGTTCCTGATGCAATTGACAATTGTTTCACTGGGAAAGAGACGATAAATCCCAACTCTCTTTGTCTATTAGGTGGAAGATAAAAATTATCACCTTTTGTAGCTACAAATTCTGCAAGTGTCGAATGGCCATGCCGCCAATGCCACCATCAATATATGGTGGTCCATTCATCAACTTCCTCTCTCCCTAACAAATCAGATTATGTTTTTATAGGTAAAAAGGAACTTTTTCCTGTTCAATACTGTTATGTTCCAATTTAAATAGTTTCCTGTTTTAGCATTTATTAAATACATTTCAGTTCAATTAGTTTAGTTGGAACTAGGCGGCAAAATAAGAAGCTTCTAGTATAATTCTGTTATAACTGTTAAGTGTGCACTGTTTCCACTGTTTCAGTAAACAATTATAATAGATTTATAATAGATTTTCCCGCCAATTTCTCAATAGATATTCAGTGCCTATATTAGCTTGTAATTGTGGAGATTAACATGAACTTTTTTGGGAGAATTGAAAGTCAAGTCAAGTAAATTTCCTTTGTTCCTCTCTTGAAGGTGTTTGTTCAGGAATTATTCCTTAGAACACTTTTTCTTTTTCTCTTTACACTTCCCCAATAAATTAGGGTTAAATCATTGGTATTAGTGACAGCTTATTCCTCTAAAATGGGACATTATGGGTGATCATAATACTCGTTTACATGAGTTGCGTAAGGAGATCGATACGTTGAAAGGTTTTATGGAGGGAATTGCAACCTCTCTTATGAAGATGGGTGACATTTTTGATGTGAATGTTGCAAACGCAATTGTGGAAATCAACCAATTAATTGCAGCAATGGCAGCTGGCCAAGGGCAACAACAGAATGGACCTTGTACGTGGTAGGCTGATAGGCATAGGGAAGCCCCAATTGAAGTGGAGGAGCAATATCCTGGGGGTGTGAAGGAAGGCATAGCTCGAGAGGGGGAATACCCGTTGCCTACTCGAAATTACAATGTTGAATTTCCTAAGTTTGATGGAACTGGGTTGAAGGATTGGATTTATAAGGCAGAGCAGTTTTTTGAGGTGGATAAAACACCAGCAATTTCAAGGGTTAAATTGGCCTCATGTAGATTGGAAGGGAAAGCACTACAATGGCATCAAACATTCATGAAGAATAGGCTTATGAGGGAATGGCCAGCCTGGGGTGAGTATGTAAATTACCTGTATGCAAGGTTTGGAACGGAACTCTTTGATGATCCGATGGGAGATTTCAAGGATCTACGATAGGTATCCTCTGTACAAGACTATGTTGATGAATTTGATGAACTCTTAACTAGGGTTGAACTAGCTGATGAGTATGTAGTTAGTTTTTTCATAGGAGGGTTGAAACCTGAAGTTGGTTTACCAGTTAAAATGTTTGCACCTAGGTCCTTGCAGAAGGCCATCAGTTTGGCAAGGATCCAAGAACGGACCAATTTCTTGAACTACCAACCATAAAAATCCCTAATTCTACTTCTTTTGCTCCAAACACTTCTTTCAAACAACCAATTTTTTCATAACCTTCTAGTTCCAGTATTAGACCTTCTCCTATATCTGTAGCTGATAGAAATAAAGTAGATTGCAGCTATGACTGCAAAGATTTCATTTGGAAGATGCAAAGTCTGTTGTTTAAGTCTGATATGTTAATACTTCCTATAGGGGATTTCAACATGGTTCTCGGCATTCAATGGTTGGTAACCTTGGGAGATGTTGTGTGGAACTTTAGACAACTAAAAATGGAATTTTCTGTTATGGGAAAAAAGGTGTTACTTAGAGGTCTTCAACCTCCATCTGTGAAAGTGGTGTAGCCTAGGAAAATAGAGAAACTATTGACTCAACTAGCTGAATTTTGTATGATATCTGTGGGGGTCATGAAGGAAAGAACAATAGGTGATGCAGCTAGTTTGTTTTCTATTGAGGTGAAGGATAAGCCATCAGACATTCCAGCTAATCTACAAGAGGTGTTTAGTGGGTTTGAGGATGTGTTTGAGATTCCACAAGGATTACCTCCCACCAAATCACATAACCATAGGATTTTCTTGAAAGAAGGTACTTCTCCAGTCAACATCAGACCCTATAGGTACCCTGTGATACAAAAAGTTGAGATTGAAAAAATAGTCGAGGAGTTGCTGTCTTCAGGTGTTATCAGATACAATACTAGACCCTACTCTTCTCCTATTGTGATAGTGAAGAAAAAAAATAGTACATGAAGGATATGTGTGGACTATAGGGAGCTGAATAATCACACCATCAAGGATAAGTTTCCAATACCAATGATAGAAGAACTACTTGATGAGCTATATGGTGAAATTTTTTTTTCCAAACTGGATCTCAGGTCAGGATACCATCAAACAAGGATGCATGAAGAAGACATTTCTAAAATAGCTTTCAGAACACACCATGGTCACTATGAGTTCTTGGTCATGCCATTCGGATTGACTAATGCTCCTTCCACATTTCAGAGTTTGATGAACCAGGTTTCCTACTCCTATCTCAGAAAATTCATCCTTTTATTCTTTGATGATATTTTAATATATATTGGGAGTTGGGATGCTCATCTACAACATTTACAAGAAGCTTTCAAGTTGTTAAGATCCCAGAATTGTATGTGAAGAAAAGCAAGTGTGCTTTTGGTGTTAAACAAATTGATTACTTAGGACATGTCATCTCTGAATAAAGTGTTTCCATGGAGGATCAAAAGGTTTCTGCTGTTAAACATTGGCCTCAACCAACCACCATCAAGGGTCTTAGTGGTTTCTTAGGCCTCACTGGTTATTACAGAAGATTCATAAAGGGATATGAGAGTATTGGTAAGGTCTTAACTAATCTCTTAAAGAAAGATAATTTTCATTGGTCTGATGATACTACTGCTGCTTTTGAATATCTAAAATCTGCAATTACCTCTTCCCCTATATTGGCCCTACCTGATTTCTCTAACTTTTGTAGTAGAGACTGATGCCTCAGGAGTTGGTATTGGTGCTGTTCTACTGCAGGAAGGAAGGCCAATAACATTTTTTAGTCAAGGACTATCAGCAAAGAAGACAGCTTTGTCTGTATATGAAAGAGAGTTACTAGCTCTGGTGACTACTGTACAGAAGTAGAGACCCTATTTGTTAGGCAGACATTTCACAATTAAAACTGACCGCCATAGTCAACAAAAGTGGTTGATCAAATTAATGGGTTATGATTATGTAATCAGTTACAAAGCTGGCAAGGAGAATGCTATTGTTGATGCTTTATCCAGGAGAGAAAATCATGTTCAATTGTGAAATATATTAGGGGTACAAGCTTATATTCTAGATGCAGTTAAGCTCACTTAGGAGCAAGACCCTACACTATACAAACTACTGCAAGATCTGCAAAATGGTGCTAATCTCAAACCTTATTACAGATTCCATGGTGGTGTTCTGAGTAGGAAGGGTAGGATGATGGTGGGCAATAATGCTAATGTACGAGAACAACTTAGGTAACTTTATCATGACAGTGCAATGGGTGGTCATTCTTGGATAAATGCTACTTTGAAGAGGCTCAAACTGGAATAAAATTGGAAGAGGATAAAACAGGATGTCTATCATTTTGTTAGGGCATGTAATACCTGCCAGAGATGCAAGCATGGCACTACCCTTCCAGCTAGTCTGTTGTAGCCCTTGCCAATACTTGAGAAGGTGCGGCAAGATATATCTATGGACTTTATTGAGGGTCTTCCTAAAGCTGTAGAAAAGGAGGTAATTTTTGTTATGGTGGACCGACTTAGCAAAGCTGCACATTTCATGGCCCTCAATCATCCGTATACTACATTGGATGTTGCTCAAGTTTTTTTTGACACCGTCCTTAGGTTGCATGGGATGCCTAAAACTATTGTGTCAGACAGGGATATAGTGTTTCGTAGTAGGTTTTGGAAGGAGTTGTTTAGTCTATAAAAGGTTTCTCTTCTTACCTCAATGGCTTACCATCCTCAGACTGATGGACAGACTGAGGTTGTTAATAGGTGTCTTGAGTGTTACTTGAGGTGCATGAACTTTGAGAAACCCAAGCAATGGCCTCAGTGGTTACCTCTTGCTGATTGTGGTACAACACCACCTACTATACTGCGACTCATGTCACTCCTTTTGAAGTGGTTTAGGGAAAAAAACCACCTCCCTTTTTGCCATCATGCCTTTTGATTCAGCACTTGAGACCGTGGACAAAAGTTTGCAAGACAGAGAGGCTACTCTACGAGCTTTGAAGTCTCATTTGGAGAAAGCTCAAGGTAGAATGAAGGTCCAAGTTAAAAGGAGAAGAACTGATAGTACTTATGTAGTAGGTGATCAGGTTTACGTCAAGTTGCAACCTTATCAACAAATGTCTCTTAAGGACCATTCTTTTCAAAAGTTATCTGCAACGTTTTATGGTTCTTTTAGCATTATTGCCAGGGTGGGACCTGTTGCATATACTTTAGCTCTACTCCCTCACTCAAAAATCCATCCCACCTTCCATATCTCTCAACTTAAGAAGAGAATTGGTAATCATGTAGCTGTTGTTCAATTGGCGGAGGTTCATATTGAGTCTAGTTATGTAATACTAGATCCTGAGACTATTTTAGAGAGGCGAATGGCCCCCAAAAGGGGTACTACAGTGACTCAAGTGTTGGTGAAATGGTTCAATGTGCCTTTGGAGGATAGCACATGGAAGGATCTCCAAGCTTCTCAACTAAAGTTTCCAGATTTTCAAATTTGATCCTTGAGGACAAGGATAATTTCAAGTGGAGGGCATTGTTATGTTCCAATTTAAATAGTTTCCTGTTTTAGCATTTATTAAATACATTTCAGTTCAATTAGTTTAGTTGGAATTAGGCAGTAAAATAAGAAGCTTCTAGTAGAATTCTGTTATAACTATTAAGTATGCACTGTGTCCATTATTTCAGAAAACAGTTATAACAGATTCATAATAGATTTTCCCGCCAATTTCTCAATAGAGATTCAGTGCCTATATTAGCTTGTAATTGTGGAGATTAACAGGAATTTTTTTGGGAGAATTGAAAGTCAAGTAAAGTAAATATCCTTTGTTCCTCTCTTAAAGGTGTTTGTTCAGGAATTATTCCTTAGAACACTTTTTCTTTTTCTCTTTACACTTCCCCAATAAATTGAGGTTGGGTGGGCCTCCTGTCTTATATTGTTCACGCTCCAGAAGTCCATCCCTGGGTGTACACGGGGGTATTGGAGTCCCATATTGGAGGGTTAAAGGGTTCTTGGTCTCCTTATATGGTCTTGCGTAATACTCCCCTCATGAGCTAGCTTTTGAGGTTGAGTTAGGCCAAAGGCCCATTTCTTGAAATGGTATCAAAGCCAGGCCCATTCTTAATATTTGTTCACCGATGGTGGGCCCCCATATATATTGTCCATGTTACAGTTAGCCTAGGCATACGGGGGAGTGTTAAGTATCCCACATCGGAAGAGGAAAGGGTCCTTGATCTCCTTATAAGGCTTGGACAATCCTCCTCCTCATGAGCTAGCTTTTGGGGTGTGAGTTAGGCCCAAGACCAATTTTAACATGGTCCATGCCGCCGCCAAAATCTTTGCCTAAATCTTCAAAATTTAAAATGGTTTATCATTGTCCAAATCTTAAAAAGGTTTTATTTGACCAAATCATACCAAAGATTCACTAGAAAATGTATGCATGCTCATAAATAGGAAGTAACAAGAAAAAATATGATTAATCAGAACTTACCTTAGGAAGTCAATTGGAGATAACCCAAACTCGCAAAAGCAAAAGCAAATTTTGTAGATATAGCAAAAAACCTAATCTATTTTCTAATAGTAATACCAATTTAGAGGAAAGTCTTAAACCCTTGAGTTATTGGTTTAATCTAGGATGATAATTGAAATTGAAGCTTATTATCAGTCGTAAATTTATAAAGCAATTGAATATAAGACTGAATAATGCAACTAATTCTTTTTTAGAGTTGATGAATTAAACAAAATACAAGGGTTTAAAAGGGAAATCCCAAGCTTCAAAAGTTTTAATGTCTCAAGAAATGACCTTTGGTGTGCAATTTTAAGGGTTTGAAATTTCAAGAATCGTGGCAACTGAGCGTAAATGTGAGTGAAAGTATGCATTTATGCTATTTTTGAGGTAAATGTTTCTGAGAGTTGAGGGTTTTTTTTAGCTAAGAGAATTAGTTTTTTTAGATTTGATGAGTGTTTATGTTTTATGATTTTTTTGGTTAATTAGAAATTGGGGGGAATAAAATATTTTAATGTAAAAAATATTGAAGGGAATATCATATCTTAGTGTAAATTTTAGAATAGTTATAAGGAAACACTTGTAAATTATTGTTTTATAATAATAAAAATAACACACTTTAAAAGTGTCACAATATCTATAAAATGTGTTGCCGATTATATAATGATATAGCGACACTTATAAAGTGTAGCCTATAACATTAAATAGCATGCTTTGCAAGCGTTGTCAAAATTATCGTGGCTTAAAGCTAAAAATGAAGGCTACATTTTAAAAGCTTGCAAAAAATATTTTAGGCAACACTTGACAAGTATTTTCTAGATTTAGTGTGGCCTTAGGCCCAAAATATTGTAGTGACCCCAATGCGTGGTGATCGTAGGTGGATTTTATCCACCTAAGTGTAGTTATTAGACCTTAATTAACTTAGTTATGAGGATTTTTATTCCTTATTATTGAGTTAATATTTATATAATTGATAATTTAAGTGTTAAACTAGCCGATTACAATGTTTAAGGTGTGTTTTAAAGAAGTTTAGAATCAATTTGATCACTTAAAACTTAGACGAGAAAACTAGTGTTACTAGCTTGATCTATGTGTTGTTCTAGTTAATCTCAATGGATTATAGTATCTTTTGAGCTCTAATTTTTGGTTTTTAATTTTTTACAATGCTTATGAATTGTTCAAGTTGATATAAATGCAGTAAATCAAGAGAAAAAGTCACCACAAAGGAACAAAGAACCATATTCATGGGGGACAATGCGACCAAATCTAGAATTTTGGGGGAATCCAAAAATGTTATTTACAGTTTATCACCATGATATAAACATGTCAGGGCCCTAGGGAACATGATAAGGGCATGGCATGTTGGCTAAGTAAAATCGACAACTTTGGTCATACTTTAAACAGGACACTTAAACTCTTATGTAATCCGCTTGGACGACCTTAAGGCTTTAACATACGCTTGAGAAGACTTAAATTAAGGTTTTTAATCCTTTACTTTAGTTTTATTATCAATTATAACATGGATTCATCTATTGTGATTACATGTATGTCCATAAGTAGCTAAACACCCCTTTTCGGGGTTAAGGCCAAGAACATAATTACTCTTTTTATAAATTGAATTAGTTTTGGTTATTTATCATTGTTGGTTGTATATTAATCCTTATGTTTTCTATTTTAAGGATTCGTGACCCTTAGAAGACATGCTTAATTCTATCATAAGCCCTAAAAGAGGAACAATAGGATAGACCATGGGATAGATGGAATAAGATCATAATATTTGAATTAAATAATGTTATCTAAGTGACCTATTTGGTTCAATTATGAGATGAAATATGAATGCATTTAACAAAGTTATTGCATCCTTACTCAACTATGTAGTTGTGGAACTAAGTTAGATAGTTGATTCGAGAGTCGAAAGGCCATATTCATAATATCAACCCCATGGACTAACAACCAAGATAATTAACCTAACTAATGAAGTTCTATAACTTAATATGATTGTTAATAGTGGCTTAACCGTAGTTTTCTCCCCTTGTTGTTCAAGAAGCTTTAATTTTCTGTATTGTTTACTTTAATTTAAGTTTATAACTCTGAAACTCTTTTGGTCACTTTACATTTGCTTAACATTGTTAGTTGAACTAGAATTGGATAGTTGTTTAACACAAGTATCCGTAGGATAGAAACTTGGTTTATAAAAGGCGAATTTACTACTTATTAGACCACGTACACTTGCATGTGCGCTTGAACGCAATAAGTTTTTTTGCTCTATTGCCAATTGGCAACTATCTTAGTTTTAGTTTTGCTTTTTAATTTCTTGAGTGCTAATTACTTGATCTTACATTTTGGATTTGCAAGCGCAGGTTTGGAAAACTAGTAAGATGACAAGTGATAGGAAGTTGGTTGAACTAGATCTCAAACCTTAGCACTGCTTGAACTAATAAAGGAGAGAAGAAGTAGTGCTCTATTGAATCCCTCAGATTTATCAAGAGAAAGATCATCCTGCACCTATGGATGAACATATACCAACCCACAAGATAGTTCATGAAGTGGCAATCCTACTTGCAACTAATGTTACCTCAAATATTAGCAGACCCACTATAGGAGGTAGATTTGAGTTAAAATAAAACAAGGTGCAACTTTTATATAACAACAAACAGTTCACTAACTTGTCAAACAAAGATCCACAAGTTCACTTATAGAATTTTTTGAAGATTAGTGACACATTCAGTCCTATGAGAGTATCAACAAATTATGTGAGGCTGACACTATTTCTCTTCTCCCTTTTGGGGAAACCCAGGAAGTGGTTGAACACTTAGCCGACAGGGTCAATCACTTATAGGATGACTTCGCCTAGAAATTTATCATTTGCTTAGTTTCATTCGATATGACTAGAAGGTTGAACAATAAGATATAAAACTTTAAACAAAAGCCAGATGAGAACCTATATCATTCTTAGGAGAGGTTTAAATTACTTCTTTGGGACTGTCCATATTACTAGCAGTCCAATGAGGTACTAGATTACACTTTTATAGAAACTCTTGACCATAATATGAATTTTTTTTAGATTCTATGTAGGTGGTGAAGCACTAGAGAAAACTTATGATGAGCTATATAACTTGTTGAACCGCATTGCTCAAGGAAATCCTGATTGACATTGCGACATGTTTAGGAGCTTAGTAAAAAAGGTTGCAGGCGTGAATGAAGTTGATAGTATCATAACTTTAGTATTGTTAGCTATGCAGAATCAAATGATGACTTAATTCAAAAAATTAGGTATGAACCAGTTTTTGGCTTAAGTAAATACAGTGCAACAGGCCCCAGGTTGGTGTGAGATTTGTTGCAATAGTGGCTATTCTGCAAACTTGTGTGGTGCAAATCCTAAATCTGTGAACTTTATGGGCAATGTACATAAGCCAACTTATGCGAATGCCTACAACCAAAAGTGGTATACTCATCCAATTTATAAATGGGGTGATAATTAAAACTAGCTATTTAAGCAATAACCAGCACACAGGCCAATAACAATGAGGAAACTTTGAAGAAGATCCTATCCAAGCAAGAAAAAATGGCTGCTAAGATTAAAAAAATCAGCAAGTGGCTCAGAAGCATCTTTAGCAATAGTTGGGGCGACTAGACCAAGCATAACATACCATGCCTCAAGATGGATTTCCAAGTGATAATGAACCTTCTAAGATAGTTACCAATTACTTTAAAGGGCTGTAAGCAGCTTAATGATATGCCACCAATGACAAATAAGGAGGTTGATGCAGAGTTAGTTCCACAACAGGTTGCAGAAAGTGATATTGATAATTCAGGGAAGTCTGAGTGCTTGAATGTAAAGGTGCTAAGCAAGTGTAGGAAAGACCACTACTACCATTTCTATAAAAACTAAAAAAAGGCCAAAAAGGATGCTCTTTTCAAGAAGTTATTTGACACGTTCAGAGAACTTCACATTAATTTTCCTTTATTAGATGTTTTTCATGTAATGCCTAAGTATGCTAAGTACTTAAAGGATGTTATGACTAACGAGATAAACCTGCAGGACATTTAGACGATGCCACTTATTGAGGAGTGAAACTCTGTGATGATGAAAAAGATTCCCAAGAAGATTATGGACCCAAACAGTTTCACCCTCCCTATAAAAATTAGTGATAACAACACGATCCATGCTTTGAGTAATTTAGGGGAAAGTATAAACTTGATTCCTGTATTAATGTTCAATTATTTTAGGTTGGGGAAGCTGAGACCATTCTCTATGGTTCTCCAGATGGCAGACAAAATCCAAGTCCATCCCAAAGGAATCATTGAGGATTTTCTCATCAATGTTGGTAAGTTTATTATTCCTACTAACATTATTGTTTTGGACTATGATGAAGATGACAGAGTACCAATCATTTTTCAATGCCTATTCTTAGAAATGAGAGGAGCATTGATTGATGTGAGAGAGAGAACTCTCAAGATGAGATTAGATGATAAAGAGTTGGTATTTAAAGTTTACAAACCACTCAATCCACCTTCCTATTATAAAGATTTATGTATGATCACAAATTAGGGAAGTGGATGAGTGTAGGGTTATGGATTCTAAACCACCATTGACCTCTTTGGATTCTCTCATAAAGTTACCTATGCCACAAATAAAGCCTAAAGTTGGGAAAATTGTGGATCCCAAAAAGGATATTGCTAAAAGGATGCAAATCATTAGAGTTTACACTCAAAAATTTAGAAATGAGTGAGAAATTAGCCTCCTAGTAGGAGAAAGAGAATAACAGAAAATTATTGAGATGTAGTGATGTAGGTCATGCCGTCACACTAAATTAGGTGCTTCTTGGGAGGCAACCCAAGTTAAGATAGGTATCTTATTTTTTGTATGTTTATGTTTTATTCTTGTTGAGTCATAGGTCGATAGAAAGTTTGAGTACTAGATACTAGAGCTTACAAGCATGGAAAAGACTAGGTGTGGGGTGATCAAGCCCTAATATATGATAATGATATTGTTAGCTAGACCTAAATGCCTTAGAAAGTATTTCTATCCTTACCTCTGAAGTATACTTTGTGGATAAAGTAGATTTTTAAGTGTAGGGTTGGGAAATTTCCATGGTTACGGGTGAAGTGATGATATAGGATCATAATTTTAGTTATTTTATAGTTTTTGGGTAAATTTGGAAAAAATTACAAAAAGATTTTTTATTTGTTGTTAGTTTTGTTGGTGTCTATTAATAGGTACACACTTCACCCACCCTGTGGTTGTTCTTTTTGTTTTTTTTTCCATGAGGGTACCATTTGAACCCAATATCCTTTTTCTTTATAGGAGTAAATTTTAAATTTTTGTGTTAGGTAAGTGAGATATTCAGGTTGGTGCTATGTATGATTGCATAATGTAACTGGTTTTGTATGTAAAAGCATTTTGTTGGGGATGAATGACTACTTTTGAGACTCGTAGGCTTAGTTTTATGACTCTTGTCTATTATTGGCTTAATTATGAAGTAATATAGTTTCCTTGTTTAGAGTTTATGATGATCCTATTTGATTTAAGCATGTGCCATGTGTGATATGAGGTTTTTTATATTCCTTATTGCATGTGATGTCTAGAACTTTCCTTTTGTGTGTGGATAGAAAAATAAAGAGAGTGGGTTCAGGAGATGATGTGGGCATTTCATTGATATCCATATTTTATACCTCTTTTACCGACTCATGTGCATAATCTTAGTTAGCCCCATTAAGCGTTTATCTTTTATCCTTTGGTAGCCTCATATGTAGCATGTTCTCTTTATTTGGTTTGACCTTCATTTGATCCAAAGCTCCTAAGCGCTTTAATTAAAAATTAATGAGGTTAAGGAGTAAGAAAAATAAGAAGGGAAAGGGTGAAAGTAAAGTCCCAAGATATTAGCTATTGGTGTTTAAAAAGTGATATGTTGTGATGGGGAGTTATGTAATAAAACTAAAGAAAAGTCTGTAAAAATCAAAGCATGAGTGATAGCGCATACTCCCTACTATGTATTTATGAATGAGATTAATAAGATGGGGAAAAGCAAGACATGTGTGTAGATTGATGGTGGAAATAGGTTATTAATATAGATATCTTAATGTATAATGTGATATATTAAAGCTCTTAGGGAAGATAGTCACAGTTCCTAGCCAAGATAGTTCCAACCTATCCCCTAGCCTACATTACAACCCTCAAAGTCCTATTTAATCCTTAGCCTTAACATTCTGATATCCGTAAAGTACAATACTAATGGAAAACCTATGGTTCATCTTGTGCAACTTGTGAATTCTTTGTGAGAGAGAGGTTAATTTGATGCGTATACCCATTCTTATGATAAATTTGATATCGATGAGTGATTATGGGTAAGTCTATTATGGTGTGAGGGCACATATTTTATGATAGTTGGGTGATTTATATAATATCTGGGATTGAGTAATATGCATCAATTTTCCAACTTGCTGTGTCAATTCTTGAGGTTGGGATGTCTTGAAGTGTTATTCTTGAGCTTTCAAATGTATATAACATGCTTAGGGTAAAAACTTGCTATTAGTGTAGTCATTTTCATGCTAGGTTGAGTATCTTGCTTACAGTAGTAGTGTTGGAGTCTTTCTTGATGTGATGCTTAAAGTACAGAGTTGTGCAACGACAAAAAAGGCTTTAATTGTGGGGTGATGATCTTAGGTGAATTTATGCACCTAAGTGTAGTTATCCAGCCTTAATTAGATTTATTCTAAGGATTTTATTGAGTGCTAGTTAATCTTTATATAATTGAGCATATAACTATTAAACTACTTTATTACAATGTTTAAGGTGTGTTTCAAACAAGTTTATAATCAATTTGGTCACTCAGAATTTAGATGAGAAAACTAGTGTTACTCGTTTGTGCTACGTGTTGTATTAATTGATCACGATGGATTCTAGTGTGTTTTGAGCTCTAATTTGTGTTGTTTGATATTGTAGGATACTTGGTGATTTGGTCAAAATGATACATTGTTAATATACAAGCTGGAAATCAAGAGAAAAAGTCACCAAAAATCAACAACAAAGAACAAAACTCATGGGGGACAACACAACCAAATTTGTAATTTCGGGAATGATTAACATGCCACGGACCTTAGGCACCTCTTTAGGGTTATGCCTTGCCCTTGGGGACATCAAAAAATTTTATTTACAGTATCTCACCACAATTGAGACGTTTCATGTCCCCTAGTCCATGCGATAAGGGTGTGACATGTTGGCTAAGTTAAAGTCAGTAACTTTAGTCATACTATCAATTGGACACTTAAACTCTTATGTACAAACCTTGGACGACTTTAGGGCTTCAGTATATGCTAGAGAAGTGAAACTCCTTCGTTTCTTGGCCCTTAGAAAATTCTTGGATCTTTGGACTTTGGACCGGATACGACTAGGGGAAATGACTCATACACTAGGATACGAGTGGTATGGGTTTATCGTATGCTGACCAGTGTTGGTTGGTGGATTGGATTTGGTTTTTGAAATAGATATGAATTGGGTGGTACGAGACGTATCGATGGCAAAGGTCGTTTGTTTTGGGTCTTTCCTTCACTTATTCTTAGACTTGGTAGAAAAAGTTGGATCTGAGTACGAGTGACTTACCATGAGTCGTAAGCCAGGGTACGAGTCGTACCATGGACTCGTATAGTGGGCAATGTTCAATATTCTTTAGATGTTATTCTATCAGGGGTATGGATCATGGGTACCAATCGTATGCATGGATATGACATGGTTTAGGGTGAGTCGTACCTTGGAAAGTGTTGGGTCTAAGGAAGATGGCCTTGGGTACGAGTGGTGGTATGGGTAACACTCGTATTGGAGGGTACGACTAGTATGGATAGTCATATCCCTCTTACTTAATTAGGGTGCGGTTTAAGTGAGGGCAATCTAGATATTTCCCCACTTAACCTAATGAGTACCCACGACTTTTAACTCATTTGGGAGGTTAGTTTCACTATTATTCTATTCGTTTACACTAAGAAAAATACTCTCTAAAGTTCTTGGGCAAGGAAAGCTAGGGTTTCATCTTAAGGATTAATTTGGGGCCTGTGTTGGTGATATCTCTCCATCATCTTCTTGGTTTAAGATATGTTCTCCTCCCTCGTTGTTAGTTCCAACTAAAGGCATAGTTTTATACAATGTTTTGATGGCTTAATTATTTTATGGCTTTGGGTTTTTGAATATAATTAAGGGGTTTAGTTTATAAATGCTCGGTTATGGTTTTCCCATGTTTTAATTGTGATTTTATATGCTTTAATAGTTATTTTGGATAATTGGTTGCATAGGAGTTGTTATTTGGTAATTGGCTTTGGTTTTGGAAATACTACACCCCCAATGTGTTTGATAAAATGCCTATAAGAATGTTTTCACTACATTATTGTATTTTTATTTGAACTTATGCATGGTTTAAACTTGGTAATGGAACCCTAAATGGCTAAATGGTTTGGATGGTCAAAATGGAATAGTTTGGGTTTAACAATTATTTTTGTGGGGTAGAATGGAATCCCCTACGTAATCATAATAATTGAAAACTTGTGGGGTACATGGGACTCCCCCAGGTTAATTGGATAATGTGATCTATAAGTACATGGGAATCACCTAATCTGTAAAAGGTTTGGCTAAGGACAATACTTACAAGTTATAGTTGATATAACGATACCACTATGTACAACCTCGGTTAATAACAATGGTTTAGTTGGGTTAAAATAGTTTTAATTGGGCAATAAAGGCAGGGTATGATAGCTAACGGTGAAGGTGGAAGTCCAACAGATGAACACTGGAAACTCATGTTTGATGACATAAGAGCTAGGTCATGGCGACCTTATATGATGCTACGAGGTACATGAGAATCCTCTAAGTACATTGTACATATGTATTATGGAGGGTGAAGGGTACTTCAGAATTCCTTACTCTTATGGTATCTTCGATTCATGCAGATACACGCATCGGGGCCTATTCAGGGGGTTACACTGAACCCATAGAGCCCGTGGATAGTTAAGGACAATTAAGCTACACATACCCAAGTTAATGGTTTTAAAAGTATGCTAAACCTGGTTCCTTTCCACGGCACAGTTATAGATATATGTATGGTTTATATGCATATGAATGGTAGGCTTAGTTTTTTTTAATGGCATTATTTTATCCTTATCGTTAGTTCATGCTAACATTCACCAGCTGAACCTCTCTTCAAGCAGTTATATCCCCATACGATGCAAGAACCAGTCATTCTACCCCTTCTGGATAGTGATCGGACTTCAGGATTAGCTATTCGATTGAAGTGGTGATCTTGCATCTATTCAAAAGGCACTATTTCATGGATGTTATTTTGTACTTTTTTTTATTTATGGATATTGGTTTTGGCTTTGGTTGGGGGCATGTCTCAATCGGATTTTGGTATTGTTTTGGCTAGAGGATTTTATAGAACTACTATAGGTTGGAATGGGTGAGATCAGTAGTAGTATTAGCCTTATTATTGGTATTGGTATTGGGGCTGACACCGGTTTATTGTATTATTGGTTGTTCCATCCTCTTTTATTTTGGGATTATATAATTATTATAGAACTCATATAGCTATGGCTCGGGTTATGGTTTAGTTGGTATTGGTTATCAGTTGGGTATCAGATGGTTAGACTCATTTGGGTGGTCACGGTTATAGACCCATCCTAGAGTCTTGGATTACACAATAACGCTATTTTGTTATATGTTCGGAACTTATCTAACTCAGGATGTGCGTAGGTCAGTTGGGTTGGGTAACGGGGGTAGTATCCAATCCTGGTTTGAATTGGGATGCCCATTGCGACAAGGCCCTAGTTTGGGTCATGTATAGAAGGCTTCAATTAGGGGTTTTATGCCTTTATTTTCATTTATTTATGGATTGTAAAATAGATTCATCTATTGTGATTAGTGTATGTCCATAGGCAAATAAACACCTTTTTCCGTGCTTAAGGCCGAGAACATGATTACTTTTGTTATGAATTGAATTAGTTTTTGTTATTTATCATTGTTTGTTGTATATTTATCCTTGTATTATATATTTTAAGGATTTAAGACCCTTAGAATACATGCTTAATTATATCATGATCCTAGAAGGAGGAACAATAGGATAGACCGTCGGATAGATGGAATATGATCATAATTTTCGAATTAAATGATGTCCTGATTTGCATTTAGGATAGGAATATACCTAAATGACCTATTTGGATCAATTATGGGATTAAATATTAATGCTTTAGCTTAGTTCTCGCATCCTCTCTCAAAAATATAGTTGTGGGGCTAAGTTAGACATTTAGTTAGAGGGTCAGAATGCCATAGTCATAATATTAACCCCGTGGACCAACATCCAAGATAATTAACCTAACTAACGAAGTTCTATAACTTAGTATGATTGTTCGTAGTGCCTTAACCCTAGTTTTCTCCCAATTTTTGTTCAGAAACCTTTAATATTTTGTATTGTTTAGTTTACTTTCAGTTTATAACTCTCAAACTCTTTTGGTCACTTTATCATGTGCTTAATCTTTATAGTTGAATTGGATTTGGATAATTGCTTAACGTACGTCCCTGTGGTATTGATACTTGTTCTGTAAAAGGTCATTTTACTCCTTGGTGAACCATGTTAACTTTCGTGTGTGCTTCGGTGAAACACTTGGCATTGCCTCAAATGTTGTAGGCCCCTAAAAAAGCACACCTTGTATGATGTGGGCCTCATTCTAAAGCTGATACTGTAGCCCCATACGCTTGGTCAGGATATGCGAGGAACATGCATGGCCTCCCAGGACACGATATATGGCCCTATTTCTCTGTCTAAGTATTCCTAACACTACCAAACTTATCCCGAATCAAATTTTACTCATTCTAAGGGTCACATAGGCTTATTGTTACCTTTAAAAAGATGTCCAAACATCCGGGGTGTTACATTATGCCTCCTTGAGATCATTAATTCTTGAATGATGATTATGGACACTTTTAGCTCGATATGCAGATAGGTATATAACATTAAAGTATGAATATGAACAGATTAAAGGTGAAAATAGGATTAGTACCTTAAACAACTTCATTCGAAGACAAGAATAGAAAGGGATATCTAACCTTTATGTATTAATTTGATTCCCAAGTAACCTCTTCCACTTTTTGATTACTCCACAATACCTTTATCGATGTAAATCCTTTGGTCTACAACCTTCGTACTTAAAGATCCATGATTTCTATGGGAACTTCTTCATAGGACAAAGAATATTTCACCCCAATGTTCTTTATTAGAACCACTAAGGAATGATCGCCCTCACACTTCTTGAGAAAAGACACATCAAATACGTGATGATCTGATGCTAAATTCTTAAGTAACTCTAACTCATAAGAAACATTCCTAATCTTCTGAACTAATTGATATGGGAAAATGTAACGTGGGTTAAGCTTTCCCTTATTACCAAATATCATCACTCCTTTCATAGGAGAGACTTTCCATAACACCTAATCATCAATATTGAACTCCAACTCCCTTCTCCGCATATCCACATAGGACTTTGATTACTTTGGGCAGTCTTAAGCTTCTCAAAATAACTTTAGCCTTCTTTATCACATGGTTCAAAAGGTCTAAACATAATAATCTCGCCTAACCTACCTCATACCACCCAATAAGTGACCAAAATATCCTATCATAGAGGGGCTTAAATGGGGTCATTTGGATGCTATAGTGGTAACTATTATTATAGGAAAACTCTATGAGAGGCAAGTGATTTATCCACCTACCCTTAAAGTCAATAGCACAGACTCTTACTATATCCTAAAAAGTTTGAATAGTTCACTCTCTCTTCCCATCCATTTGAAGATCAAAAGTGGTGTTAAGACTCACTTGCATACCAAACCCTTCAGAAAAGCTTTCCAAAACTAGGAAGTATATTGCGTATCTTTGTAAGATATAATAGAAACAAGTTCTCCATGCAATCTAAGAATCTCCTAAATGTATAAATTTGCATAATCCTCCCCATAAAAATTCATTCTTAAAGGAAATAAGTGAGTTGACTTGTTCATACTACCCATAATGACCAAAATAGAGTCATACTAATTTTGAGGATGAGGATGACCTGTAATATAGTCGATATTCACCATTTTCTATTTCCACAGAAGAAGAGCTATGTCTTGAGATGTACTACAAAGCTTTCAATATTCAACCTTAAATTATTGACAATTAGAGAATATAGGAACAAAATTATCAACATCACTCTTCATATTGTTCCACCCATAAATCTCCCTCAAATATAACACCTCTTAGTATGTAAGACCCCAAAAATCCAAGGTTAGATAGAACCATGCTTCAAGTGTATGTAAAAATATAACTTTATATTTTGATAGTATAGAAGTGATTTAGACAAGTATTAAGTTCATAAAGAACTCCTAGTTTATAGCCAAGTCAAAACCCCCTTACCGATTGACTTAGTGTGATATAATCATACTGCCAATTATACTAGACACAAATAAATGTTAATTATAAAGTATCTTGCTACTGTCAACTTCAAATGATAATAGCCACTAGATTTTTAAATATTACTGAGATAAAGACCCACAAAATTAAGGATATTTGAATTATATTTCCAACTGCATCCAATTCTTCTTAACCTAATATTGGAGTAAAACATTATGCTCAGTTTATGAAAGGGTGTCTTTCTGCCAGAGTATGATGATTTGAGTGATGAACCATTATATCAGTGATGGTCCGTCAGATCAAGACATTAGGATTAAGTAGTAAGACCAAAATTTGGTCATTTCTTGAAGATTCTAGTGAACGTTGGTCAAGGGCATTGGGGTTGGTCAATTAAACTATCTGCCACAACTGTACTGCACTGCTATGACATTTTCAAAGAGATTGTTTGGTCTTATTGCACTCTTTTAATACCAAAACTATGTCATTTGAGCGATCCTAAGGATGAAATATAAGGATAAAATTCCCCAAATTCTACATTAACTCAATATATTGTCTAACACTTAGAGAGAAAAATAGAGAAATAGGCAATTTTCTTCATCTAAGGCAAAATTAGGGTTCATCCATGCTTCAAATTCGAAGGTGTCATCAAGGTTTCCAACCTCAGGTATTTGGGATTTCATCAGTGGGTTTAATTTCACCCATTGTGTCCCAGAGTTAACTCAATTACCCAATTTTAATTCACGGTTCAAGCTTAAGGTTTCCATGTAAAGTGTGAATTCCTTTAGATTAAGTTTCTTGCTTTGACTAAACCATGAATATATCACTCCCATTAATTCAAGAATATTTCAATAATCATGAATATGCAATCTCATTATATTGATAAATTCTTGATCTTAGGCTTATGCTATGAAATTCCTTATTACGATCAGAATGTAGTATTGCCATGATTAGTTACATTCTTCAGAGATGGTGGGTTATGAACACCCGATGACCTATTATTTCATGAAAACACTTATGAATGGTAGATCCTCCACCTTATATTTTTTTTAATTCTTTTATATTATGCATTTATTTTTAGTTTTTTTTAGAATATTACTACTATTGAGTATTTTCAGTTATAGTGTTATTTAGTAGGTAGTAGTACTTAGCATCGAGCGAATGTAGGGATGAAGGCTCACCTATCAATTAGGTTCAGACTTTTAGTATAAGTCCCTATTTCCTAGAACTACAAGGCTGTCATAGGTTCTAAAACATCACTCATTAGACCAGGCTTTACACCTTAGTACTTTCAGACACTAGTTTTGTGTATCCATGTCAATCAGTGTTCGTACTGATGGCAATATTCTGAACACCCATCCAGTTGGGTTATAGGTTGGAACCTAATTAGCTTAGATTAGGGTATGTCAGTTAATGATCGCTCCCACAGTTCATATCTCAGATTTAGATAATTGCATGACCTTGTATTCAGTTGTTCAACTTATCATGCAATGTATGTTTATTACTTGGTCTTGCATTAATTACTCATGTCACATGCATCATATTCAGCTTATATCAATTATTTCTTATCTCACATACTTAGTATATTTAAAGAACTGATTGCATACTTTTATGTACACTATATTATCTTATATTATAGGTGCCGGTGTTTAGTATCCATATCGTGCTTAATACAATTATGCACTATATAAACAATAGCGTTTGGTCAATCCTCATCATTCGAGGGGCATTTATCAACATTTCTTTTTAGTAATATTCTAGGTTCAAATAGTTTGAGTTAGTTAAGGGTTTATCCTAACAACTCATATGATTTAGAGGCTTACAGATAGACAATTATATTTTTAGCATGTTGATTATGTTAGGAAGCCTTAGTTTTTTACATCGATTATTGATTTTTCTTTTGTTATGATTATGTCATTTCAATTTAGTTTTTACTTAGTATCACATCATTTTCTTTAGTATTCTTATTGTTTTTCTAGACCATGGTTTAGCTTGGGGACACACTGTGAGTCTAAGCACCATGTTACAACTATGGGGTAGACTTGGGTCATGAAAAACTTGGTATCATATATAAGGTTTAAAGTAACCTAGGGTGTTTTAAAACTGCATTAAGTAGAGTCTTGTTCATGGGTGTGAAGTGCGCCACACTTATGAGTGAGAGGTATGAAATGTCTTACAAAATATTTCACTTCTTTTATATTCATATCATGAGATAGAGTATAAACTATAATAAAAACTTTTTCTAACTTTTTCTCTAAATACTTATATAATTTGCCTCCCAAGATAACTAATAAAAGAAGGAATGGAAATCAACAAGGACCACCACCAACTCACATAAACCTTTTAAATGAACAAGTCTCTCATGCTGAGTTTTGGGCTGCTTTCAAAGCATTAGCCCAGTCCAGGACCACCCAAAATAACTAGTCGACTTTTGCACTAGCCAACCTATCAGTGAATGGATGCAACCAAAGTTCAAGACTTCACTCAAATGAATCCTTTGGTATTAGTTAGTTCTAAGTCTGCAGAGGATCCATATAAAATCTTGAAAAGTATTCAAAAAGTTACTAAAGTAATGGGTGTCACTCTAATTGAAAGTGTTAATTTGATTGCTTATTAGTTGTAAGGAGTGGATCTCACCTAATTCAAGCAACAGAAGGATGATAGAGGTGCAAATTTAAGATTAGTAGAGTGGAATAAGTTTGTTGTTGCATATTTGGACAGGTTCTTCGCACTAAATTTATGGGAAGACAAGGTAAATGAATTCATAAAAATATAGCACGTAAACATGAGTGTGAATGAGTATTCTCTTAATTTTACTTAGTTTACAAAATATGCTCCTTCTATGGTTGTAGACTCTAGGGCCCGAATAAGCAACTTTTTGTCAGACATTTCTGAAGACATAGTCAAAGAGTTTAGAATTGCCATGTTGGTTAAGTATATGGACATCTCTATATTAATGGTTCATTCTCAACAGATTAAAGAACAAAAAATCAAGGAGAATAAAAAAAGAGTAAGAGGGCTAAAACAAGTAGCTTTAATTTCTCTTAGCAAAGGTGAGATGGTGGTAAGCATTCTCAGTTCCACCCAAAATTTTTAGCTTCAACCCCATCTTCTGATAGTGCTCTAGTGCACAATTTTAAGCCGGATAATTGAGATAGAGCTCTAGTATTTAAGTCCTAGGGTAGCATAAATAGTGTTTATACTAACCCAGTTTGTAAGAAATAGTATAGGAACCACGGGGGTAAGTGTATCTTGGGTAGTAATGGTTTTTTAGGGTATGGCTAGTCAAGAGACAGATTGAGTGAATGTCCAATGCCTTTGCAGAGAGATAGGGATGCTTATCAGCAAAGTCAATCTAACTTTTCAGCAGGTTCAACAAGTCACCCAAATATGCAAGGTACCTTATCTAATATAGCTGGCGGAAAAAATTATAATAGGTTCTATGTCCTTCATACTAAACCAAATTAGGAGGGTTCCCCTGATATGGTCACTAGTACATTCAAGTCCTTTATTTTTGTGTATATGAATTGTTAGATCCCAGAGCCACACTTTTTTTCACAATTCCTTATATAGCAGTACACTTTAGTGTTAGCCCCAAAATTATCTCAAAACCCTTATCATTCTCTACTCTAGTTGGTAATTTAGTCATACCCAGATAGGTATACAAAAATTGCCTAGTCACAGTATCTTAAAAACCCACTTAAGTCGATCTTGTAGAGTTAGACATGACAGGTTTGATTTTATTCTTAGCATGGATTGTCTTCACTCTTTCTATGAATCATTTAACTATAGAAATAGAGTAGTCCAATTTCAATTCTTAAATAAGCCAGTCATAGAGTAGAAGGGTAATACTTCATTCCCTATAGGTTAGTTCGTCTCTTACCTTAAGGCAAGAATAATGATTTTCAAAGGGTGCATCTATAATCTTATTTGGGTTAAGGATTCAAGGTCCAATACCCAAACTATTGAGTCAGTTTCTATGAAAAATAAATTTCTAAAATGTTTCTTAAATATTTGCTCGGAGTTTCTTCTAGTGGGAAACTGAAGTTGGAATAGATCTCCTTCTAGATACCAAGACTTATAGAATGGCCTAGTCGAGCTTATGGAATTAATGGAATAATTGAAATATGTCCTATATAAGGGTTTTATAAGGACCAACATCTCTCTATGGGGTGCTCTAGTTCTTTTCATGTGTAAGAAAGACACTTTTCTTAGAATATTTGACTATAGCCAGTTGAATAAGGTCACAATCCAGAATAAGTATCCCATTCATTGTATAGATGACTTTCTTGACCAACTCGTAGGTGCCAAGTGCATTTCTATGATAGACCTTAGATTTGGCTATCATTAGCTTAAGTCTAGAAAATGTGACATTTCAATGACATCCTTCAAAAAATGATATGGTCACTTCAAATTTATTTTTATGTATATTGGAAAAAATGAATTCTCTTAAATCTTTTATGGAGATGATGAATAGGGTGTTCAAAAACTACTTAGACATATAGTCTCCATAGATGATATCCTCATTTATTATCGATTTAGGGATGAACATACATACTATTTGAGGATTGTCTTGCAAACTCTCAAATATCGCCAATTATTTACCAAGTTCAACAAGTGTGAATTCTAGTTGAAATTAGTAGAACTCCTTGGTCATATCATTTTTGATGAAGGCATTCGAGTTGATCCTCAAAACACAAAAGTATTAAGGAATTGGCCTAGCCCTAACACTCCACCAGATATCAAAAGTTTCTTGGTTTTATCAGTTTAATACAAATGTTTTGTTAAAGGATTTTCCTTTATTGATTCTTCTATGTGCAGATAGACTTAGAAGAAAGTCAAATTCTAGTGGTTCTATTTTTGCAAGAATAGTTTCTAGTCATTGAATACTCAACTCACTGCCTATCCAGTTTTGAATTTACCTAAGGGTTCAGATGGGTTTGTGGTTTATTGTGATGCTTAAAGGTTTGGACTTGTTTGTGTCTTGATGCAGTAAGGCAAAGTTATAGACTATGCCTTTAGACAACTCAAACATCACAAAAAGAATAACCCGACTCATGATCTTGCGTTAGCAGCATTTGTTTTGCCTTAAATATTTGGAGGCATTATTTTTATGGGGTTTATTTTGATGTGGTCACTTATTACAAGAGTCTTCAACATGTGTTCAACTGGATAGATCTAAATATTTATAAGACAAGGCATCTAAGTTGTTAAAAGATTATAATATGAGTATCTTGTACCAATCGAGTAAAGTCAATATTATGGCTGCTGCTCTAAGTTGATTGTCTATGAGGAGTGTTACTCATATTAAGGACAAGAAGAAAGAGTTAGTTCATGAGGTTTACCAGCTTTCAATATTGAGAGTTTAATTTTTTAAACCAACTAAAGGTAATATCGAGGTTTAGAATAGTTTAGAATCTTCATTGATAGTTGAAGTGAAAGAAAAGCATGATAGTGATCGGATTTTACTTATGTTAAAGCAGTCTAAAGTCAAAAGGTTGAGGTTTTCTTCCAAGGGGGAGATGGTGTTCTCCGTTGTCAAGGCAGACTATGTGTTTCAAATCTAGATGACTTGATATGGTGGATGCTAGCAGAAGCTCATTATTCTTTGTATCCTATTCCCTAGGAGCCACTAAGATGTGCTATGATTTATGGGAAGTATATTAGTGGAATGGCATGAAAAAGAATATCACAGAATTTATGAAAAGTGCCCATATTTCCAGCAAGTTAAGATTGAGAACGATAGACCTAGTAGCATATTTCACGATATTAGTATTTCAACTTGGAAGTAGAAAGTGGTGAATATGGACTTCATTATTGGGTTACCTTGTACTTATCGACAACTTGATTTGATTTAAGTTATTATGGACCGAATGACTAAGTCAGTCTTTTTCTTGGCAATTAACACTTTAAATTTAGTCAAGGATTATTCTAAACTCTATCTTATAGAGTTGGTGAAATTGAATAGAGTCCCTCTGACTAACATTTCAGATAGAGATAGCCAATTTACCTCTTGGTTTTGGAAGACAATTCAGAAGGGTCTTGGTACCCAAGTTCATCTTAGTATGACTTTTCACCGGAACATAAATTGTCAAGAAAAGGGGACCATTTATACCTTATAGGACATATTGAAAGAGTGTGTTATTGATTTCAAGGGTAGTTGGGCTGATTATTTTTATTTGATTGATTTTGCTTATAATAACAACTACTATTCCATTATTAGATGGCCCGATTCAAAGCAACTTATGCTAGGAGGTGTAGATATCCTATTGATTGGTTTGAATTTAGTGAAGCTACCTTGAAAGGGCCAGATTTAGTTTATGAGGCTTTGGAGAAAGTAAAGTTGATTAGTGAAAAGTCAAAAACTACTCAGAGTCATTACAAATCTTCTACAGGTGTGAGGAGAAGGGAGCTTGAGTTATCTATTGGTGATCCTGTCTACTTGCAGGTTTATCCCATGAAAGTGCTAAAGATATCTGGTAACAAAGAAAAGCCCATTCCGCTATGTTGATCATTATAAGATTTTGGGTCACTATGGAAGGGTAGCGAATGAGTTGGAATTGCCTACAGATTTAGCATTAGTGCATCCACTCTTCCATATTTCCCTATTAAAAAAATGAATTGGTGATCTAGTATTGGTTGTTCCTTTAAAGAGTATGGGTGTAAAAGATAGATGCTTAAGTAATGCACCAGCAATTTCTATCCGAGTTCGTTTCAATGAAAAGTGGGTCCTACACCCATGTGCTGTTTTTCTTAACTTTCGACCAATAGCCCAAAATGAGTTCGGAAGCCTCAAGACCCAACCCAAGGGTCCACCCAGCCTAAAACCAATATTTCAAAGCTATTGGAACTTTTAGAGTTAGAATACGAGGTCATTTGTCTAAAGTATTTGCTTGATAACCAATTTGAACTAGTGAAGGATTTAAAATAGTGAATTGGCTCTAAAAACAAAAGAAATTGCTTGATAACCGAACTATCAGTTCCAACAAGTAATAAATGAATTGGGGTAGTTATTGGAAAGCTTTAAATTGAAAAAATGAGAAAAAAATATAGAAATTACATTAAGGGTCATTATAATATCAACTACTAAAAGAACTTTCGTCCGCAAAAGTAAATGATTAGGATGTACCTGAAGCCTAAAAAAGGGTAAAGATACTGGGTTTGCATCTCACTCTTAATCTTCCAAATAGACTCCGCCACTCAAAGGTGCCTTTACCAAACCTTAACTCCTGGAATCTCTTTAGTGCATAACTACCTAACATCATTGGCCAATATGAGCATAGGCTCCTCTACAATGGTTAATCGCTCATCCAACTAAATTGAGTCCCATCTAAGAACTTGTGATGGGTTAGGAATATATTTCCACAACATAAAAACATTGAAAATAAAATGAACAAAATAAAATTTGGGGTTAAATCTAACCATAATCCACCCCAACAACTGTGCGAAGAATCTCAAAGGGTCCAATATATCTAAGTTTAGCTTGCCTTTTCTCCCAAACCTCATCACACCCTTTTGGGGTGACACTAAAAGAAATACTTCGTAACCAAGTCCAAATCTTAAGACATGAAGCTAACGATCAGTGTAAGACTTCTGCTTTCTCTGTGTTTTTCTCAACCAATCTTGAATCACCCTAACTCTATCCAACGATTCCTAAAGCAATTCCATACCACTGGGTCAAACCTCAAAAGTCTCAAACCAACTAATTGGATAACGACATCACCTATACAAAGCCTCAAAATTTTCCATCTCAATACTCGAAAGGTAGCTATTATTATATGCAAACTCTGCCAAAGCTAAGTGCTTCTCCAACTAACCTCCAAAATCCATAACACAGGCTTAGAGAATATACTCAAGAACCTGAATAGTCCACTCTAACTTCCCATTTGTGTGAGTGTGAAAGGCTGTCCTAAGATATACCTAAGTACCTAACTCCTTCAAAAAAGCTCTCCAAAAGTTATAAGTGAACTAAACCCTAATCTTAATTGATAGCTACGGGCACACTATGAAAACAAATTATCTCACAAACATAAGAGTGGGCTAACGTCTCAGCAATAAAGGGCATCTGAGTAGTAATAAGAGGTGCCGACTTGGTCAACCAATCCACAATGACCCAAATACCATCGGAATTATTGGAAGTATGAGACAAACCACTAATAAAGTCCATGGTAATCCGTGATGAGTGGAACTTTTGCCACTCATTTACATAAAAAATTTGTTAATACTATGATAAAATAATTGTGTATATGAGTGTAATTATCAATTAAAATACACTAATTTCAAGTATTGGTGATCTTGTAGAAAACCAGATGAAAATAAGTTGATACAAAGCTGGAAGAGATAAAATAAGAGCAAGAGAAACAAAAGTTTAAATGCAACCCCAAGAGTCAACCCTCAGGTACTATGACCATGGCTTGAGGGTCGCGATCGCAACCAATCAACATGTCAATCAGAGGGAAATCGAGATATGAATACTACGGTTGTGAAAGTTGCAAACACGGTCAAAAGATGGAGATCATGGTGGAGCAGAAAAGTTATTTAGAAAGAAATGGAATTTTACGGAGCTGAATCCCAAAGCATAAATTGATAAAATTGTTTCACAACTGAGGCAATTGTTTTTCATTTAATTTTAAACTTTAGAGAAAAAGAAAATAGTTTATTTTTATGTTGAGAACAATTTATTAAGTGTATTCCAAGAGATTTTGGTTGCAAATTTAGATTAAAATTTGGGTTTACTCTTATTTGGATTATACTGGATCACGTGCATGCAAATTTGGGTATAATTTCTCTCTTTAATTTTATGAGTAACTAATCTTATATCTTAGGGTTATATTTGATTAGGTAGAGAATTATACGTGTGTGTTGATTGTTTGTCCAAATAATTGGCTAATTGTTGTTGGTTTTTCTCTTACTCTATAGTTGAATTGACAATTATGGGTGAAAACTCCAATTTCTTTGGATCCTATATAATTCTTGAATGAGGGATGTGGATGAAGAGTGATTGCGAACAACATCTTTAATTAGCTTGTTTATTAGCACTATCCTAGACATAAGAGTGTTAAGTGAATTGATAAGTTCATTAGCATCATCATAGAAATAAGGATGCTAAGGTGAGGTTGAGGATTGGTAAGCTTGTCACGCTCATGAGGTTTTTGAAGGAAATCATGAGTGAAATTTAGTGTTTTATCGAAAGGTTGACACTAAGACCTTAAATCTAGTCTACCCAAAACCCTTTGCTAAAATTGGACTAACTCTTGATTGCCCAAGCATGAACACTACTTAGGAAAACATATCCCCAACATCCCTCTTGATTTGATAAACTTAACAAGTTTTTGACTTTATATTAGCGTACATTGGTAATTCTGTTCAAAAAATTTTACATTCAAATCCCCTAATTTACTTTCCTTCTTTTGTTTTAGTTTTACATTATGAGTTAACATATAGTTAACCTTCAACATACATAGGTGTTGAAAGCTAGCTTGCACTCCTCAAGGATTACCCTAACTCTTGTTGGATATATATTACCAATGACCACCTTGCATCGAAATAATAGTTTAAGTTGAGCATTATAAAAATGACACCAATGTCGGGGAGTGAGGCTTGGTTTTCACTTTTCTAGCATTTTTAGTGAACTTGGGTTAGCCGTACTATTTTTATTTACTTTTATTTATTGTTTTTGTATGCTTGTGACTATGGCATCATGGAATAAAAATAAGTTTGGCGGTTGTAAATATTATCTTGATGATCTATGTCCATATTATGGTAGACCTCACTTTTTGAAAATTTGTAAAGATGCTCCCAGAAAAGAGGTGTGTGCACCATCTAAATCCTACTAGGAGTATGATTATTTTTTATGTGGTGGTCTAGATGGACATTGGAGTGATTCCCTAAGTACCCCTTCCCATAATTATGCTAAGGAAAATACTAGCTCTTCTTATGAGTTTTATAGGTCTCATGATGTGGCAAAGGAAGAACAACATCCTGGGTGCAATGATGTTGAAGCAATGCTTCTAACTATCTTGGACAGGGTGACTACAATGGGGGAGGACATGCATCTCTTACATCTATCCATGGCGGCATTTGGAATGTAAAGTGAAAAAAATAAGAAGTGGGTATGGATGGCGATATTTCAAGTACCATAAATAATCCCAATCTTCAAAATGAAGTTGACAAAGAAAAACATGACAAGGAGGAACTCATGAGCCAAGAATGGCTAATGAATCAAAATCAATAACTTTAGGTTCCTAAGGGTTAGCTTGATAGTGTGTTACTAATGGTTGCCAAAAATATCAAATTGCATGTTGAGCAATGTCAAGTATGGATTAAATTTGAAATGGCAACTCAAAAATTGAAAACCGAATTGAATGCAAGAATTGAAGCATGTGATGCCCAAAGTAGAATGAATATGCATGATTTTGTTAAAACAGTTTCCACTAAAAATGAGGGTGAGCTTGATGTTGAAGAATTTTTGGTAATTTTCAAACCACACGAACTAAAAATAATAAAGGATTACAAAATTGAGGTAATTATACTACAGTTGCATAAAAAATCCATGAAAATCCTTCGTGAAAGCTCTAGTACATGTTAGGGTAAGAATGTCAAGAAAAATATAACTCCAAAAATGGGAAGACGACCTCATTCCAATAATTTTTCAACATCATGCTTGGTGTACATGATAGAAGTTGAACCACCCAAGCAAAGGAAGAATTTTGGAGATGAGGAACAAAACCCTACATTTTAGAGTTTGTCACTCCAAATGGGCAAAATGGCGTCCCTTACTTGAAGGACAAGAAGTGAAAAATCCAATGTTTAACTAGTGGATTAATGATGTTCTCACTAATAGCAATGATCCTGCTTAAAAGTTTGATGTGAAGTTGGGTAAAATGTTCAAGTCTTCAAAGTGGCGAGATAGAATACATATTGTTGCATCCTTACCTTTGCCCACAGTAACTTGAAGATATGTTGATCTTAAATTGGATTGAGAATTCAAACACTCTAAGTGGAGACATAAATAATGAAGGAATGGACGTCGTTCCACGATATTAAATTAGGCATTTGATGGAAGACAACCCATTATATTCATGTTTGTGCCATTTATTTTTTATCAGTTCATATAATTTTGATGGTTTTATAGGTGTTTTACACAGATTGAAAGCCAAAAATAAGGGAAAATCAAGTTTAGAAGTATAGGAGTCAGTCAAAACAAATAGGAAAAACTAAGGGAGCAGAACGCCTCACGTAACGTGATCGCACTGATTATGTTGTGATCTCGATAGTGGGTCCAACTTTCACATTAGTCCTCAATGTGGTTTCAGGGAGCTCCTATGACTATTCTCATGCTTTTGTGTTATGTAGTGAGGACACTGCAAGTTTTTAAGTTGGGGGCATTGTGTTGCCCTTGTGTGTGCGTGCATTGGCTTATAATTTTCAAATTTTGGTTCACAAAATTTGAGTTTCGCTCACACTGATCATGGATATTTTGTGAATTAATTATTTTATTTTTAGCTTTTTATTTCGGTTTTAATATGGTGTTTGACGAGATTTTCCCTATGATTGATTGAGTGACGACATTTTAAAGGGAAAATCATCGTGTTAGGGTTTTGATCTATAAATATATAGGAATTCTGAGTACCTGTGTTCATTAAATCAAACCACTATGTTTTAATAACCTCTTTATACCATGAGATTGTTCTGAAGATAATTTAATGCATTCTTTCTCATACTCAAAACCACTTTCAAAAAATTGGTTTAGGGTTATTGCAAATTTAATTATCAATATTCACAAAATTTAGGGAATTCACAATCTCCTAGTTTATTCACCATACCCTGATATTAAATTGGTTTTAAAGTCACTATTTAAAACATAAACAATATATATACAAACATGAAACATCACATAAACCACGATGGTTCAAAACCCTCAACCCATGATCAAAAACCAACTTCAAAACCATATGAATAATAATTTAAAAAAACATACCTTTAACAAAGTAACAATTGGGTAAGAGTAACATTCCTAAAGGATTCTCAATTATTGAGGAGAAACCTTGAATTGACCTCTAGATGCTCAACCTTAAGAAAACCCTAACTTGCTTTGCTTAAAGGAACTTGAGAGAGTAAAGAGGGTTTTTGATTTGTTTAAATTAGTGAAATAATGCCATAAAGGTACCTTATGGATGTGGGGTTTATGTGGGTAAAGATGGAAATGTCCAAAGTGCCCTCAACTTAAAAACTAAAAAAATATCGCCAGTGCCTATGGGTCATAAGGTGACTCATAATGATACATTCTTAATCATTACCTAGAGTCTCATCCAAGACAGTGTCATCAGGCACATATACTATTGACCTACAACTTACATCATACGACTTGTATCATGACCCTATGACTCATAGGGTCCAAGTCATATCCAAGATAGCAAATATGGGAATATATACTGGGTTAACTACAGTTGGGGTATCACAACTCATAATGAGTCCATATGGCTCATTGTACAACACTCTTACTCATAGAAAAAAACTTATTTGCACACACTAGTAAGGCTCATCAAGACTCCCTATGACATAAAAAAAGAGTCATAGTCAGGAAAGTGAGGATAAAATTTCTGAAATTTAAAGAACAAAAAATCTGGGGTGTTACATTTGGGATAGGTTTAAGACAGCCCAATGTTGCTAAAATTCCTATGTGGACATAATGTAAAGGGACTTGGAACTTGAAGTTGGCGATCGAGTTTTCTTGAAGGTATCTCTCATAAAGGGAGTGATGTGGTTTGGAAAGAAAGGGAAGCTCAATCCCCGCAACATGGGTTCGTATTTGATTTTGAAAAGAGTGGGTAGTATGGTTGATGAGTTAGAGTTGCCTTCTTGTTTGGGGTTTGTTCACCCAATTTTTCATATTTTGATGTTGAGGAAGTGTGTGGGTGATCCTTCCTTGGTGGTTCCATTAGAAAGTGTTGGTGTTTTGGACTCCTTGTCATATGAGAAAATTCGAGTTGAGATCTTGGATCAACAAGTCCATTGGTTGTGGACAAAAGAGGTGGATTCAGGGAATGTTCAATGGAGGACCAAAAAGTTTGAGAAATCTACTTGGGAAGCCAAAGAGGATATGACGTCCAAATACCCATTCTTGTTTTTTGTTCCAGATATTCATGCTTAAGGTATGTGTATTCCTTAACATCTTTATTTTTTTTCTTTTTAAATATAAATGTGGTTGCATTCTATGTTAAATCATGCTAGGGATGCTTTGTCTCATCATTCGTGGATGAATGATCCTAAGGGGGGAGAATAAAACACCCCACATTTTGTCCTTGAAAATTACTAAGTTTCTAGACTTACTGGTCAGATGACGAACCTCCCTACGAGTCCTCACAAGTCATTACGGGTAATAAGGACCCAATCATAGCCTTTTGATGAGTCAAAAAGACTCAAAATGAGTCATATAATCCCATCCGTAGCCAAACCAGTGTGATGCCTAAAGTATTCTGTCTTGATTACGTCTTGGACCCTATAAGTCATAGGGTCTCTTCGCGAGTCATCTAAACACGTGGTGACAAGCCATAGTGAGTCCTTATGAGTCGTATAGTGAACCATAGTCACTAACAAATTTTTTTAGCTTTTAATTGAGGGAATTTTGGATATTTCCCTCTTCCCTCACTTAATACCCATGACCATAAAACATCCTTGATGATATTTCAAAACTTTAGCACTCAAATCACTCTCTCAAACTCTCTAAATTCTCTAAGGTCAAGATAGTTAGGGTTTCCAAGAAGTTGGTCATCTAAGGGCTTAAGGGTTGAGTCTCTCCATAAATCTTTGTATTTCAGGCATGTTACTCTTCCCCAATTCTTATTTTATAAATAACATGTGTTACAAGTGGTTTAAATTTTATGGAGTTGAATATAGGTTTTGGAATGATTGATCCTTGAATTGTTTTCCCATGGTTTATATGAGTTGTTTATGATTTTAACTGAATGTTTTGAACTAATGTTCTGCATGGGTATGGGAATTGGAATGGGGTTTGAGGTGTTCCCCCAAATTGATGTTTGAAACTTAGAATTGGTTTCGAATAATTGTGTCCCCTTAACCCACTTATGTAAATGGCTTTGAATGGTGAAATTATCACTTGATTTGATTTACTCACTTATACTATTGCATTGAACAAATGGTAAAACACTAAATATGGATTTTGGAGGCCTTGTTGGCCATGCTTTGATTTAGAACATGAATAAAAAAGGTCTAGAAATTTCTTTAATTTGATTTAATGAACAAAGGGGGTCGATACATTCCCCCAAATTAATGTGATTGTTATGGCATAGAGTTAATCTTACAAGTGTAAGGGCATGAAAATACCCATGGTATGCCTTAACTATGGAATCCTTGGTTAAATATATGGGTTATGTGAAGCCTATTTTAACTTGGGTTTAATAAGGTTTATGTATCTAAGCCGTGAAAGTGTGGGTCTTGAATGACTTATACTGGAAACTTATGTTTGCCTACGTGAGGTTTGGTCTTGATGATCGTGTGCAAAGTTTATATTATTGATATAATTGTATCTTAGATTGACATGTGGTTGGGGGTATTCACTGGTCTTCCTTGATACCTTTAGTTTGTATGGCTAACACGCACTAGGGCTCTTTCAATAGGGGGACCTGAACCTATATAGCCCATGGGTACCTGTTTATGAAGGTTGAGCTACATAGTCCAGAATAAAGTTTTACTTTATGCTAAGCCTCGTACCTTTCTCAGCACAACATGTTTATATATATTATATGATTATATGCATTGGATTTGAATGAATTTTGAATTGTGGATCATGGCATTATTTTATCCCCCATCCCTGGGTTATACGCTAGGGTTCAACCTATTAACTATCTTCAGATACTCTTTTCTCATGCGATGCAGGCACTAAAGATAATTCTACTTTTTTTGCACAGTGTTAGGTGGATAGACTCAATTCATCAATGGTTTGGAGTGAAGTGGTGAGTTTTTATTCTCCTAAAGACTTGATCATTCCATAGGTATCCTCCCATCAACAAGAATTAAAGAGTTCACATTAACATTGTCATTTTCAGAGTCGGGGGTATGTCTCGACCTAGATTATTTTTTGTTTAGTAGAGGTTTTGTGGATATTGCTATGGATTGGGTATTGATGTGTGACATCATTAAATGTGTTTGAGCTTGTTACCTTTCTATCTTCTTATATATTAGAATTTCAGCCACTTTTAGGTATGTTACATTCTATTTGGTTAAGCAATGGGGGTGGTTTTCAGTTCTCGATAGACTTGAGATACCCGTCACGGCCAGGCCCTGGTTTAGGTCATGACAGTAAGGTTCCATATTGAAGCACTTTAGGCTGATATTTTATCATTTTAAGATAGGTTATGACTTAACTTCTATAATATTGAATTGGGTAGTTAATAAATAAGTAAAGCATTTTATGGGTTGGGGAAAATAACTATAAGGTTTATATATTGAGATTATTATTGCTATTATGTCTCTTTTAAGGGGATTATATTATGTTGTTGTACACTTGTGATTTCTGATATTATCTATTACCTGTATTGGGGTTTTATTTCACATCATTGGCCTTATATGTGCATCTAAATGCTTCTATTCTAGATATAGTGCCCTTGTGGGGGCTTATTTTGCTACACATGACTTATTTGAGCATTAGATGTCTTGTCATGATAGAACTACCCGAGTTAAAGGTTGATATGATATTACTGGTGTCTTACATGAATATTTATTCTGATGGTACCTAATTAGAGTGAATAATTATGAATTATGGACATGTTGAGTGTATTTCTGGGCTCAATTACTTATATATGTGTTGGATGAATTGGATATCATCATATTGAGTTGATTGTGAGCATTACATCTTCATTTCTTACGTATGCAATCATTCAACTTTTTCTTAAAAAAGAATTCCAACAACAAAAATGCTTCCCCAACTATGAAAGGCAAAATTCTATATCTCATATCTACAATAATTGTGGGAATATGAAAATCTCTTTCTTTGAATTAAAAGAATTTTCTATTGTATGGAAGATGATTTTACTTCAACAAGTAAAGAAAATAAGAACTTATTCAGTACTTATTGTTGATACTAATTCAAATTGCTTGCCTTACTGTGTCAGAAGAAGGATAACTATACTGATTCAGTATACTATTAAGACGATCTTGGTACAATATTGACGATCTCACAAAGATGAAATTTTAGTGAATTATCATTTACTGATCTCATCTTTTATGGAACCTGCTGGTTACTATTGAGAAACACTTTTTTGAGAGAAAATGAAATATTTTTATAAAAACCCTCTCTGTGAATACGAGCTGGAGAGGTGAGTTGATATTGAGATATGAGATATAATATATGGGTTGAGAACCCTCCATGGGTCCTACCTGGAAGCTGGGAACTCGATTGGTGTATATAGAAAGTCCTGGGATGACTTTCACTATTCATCCTATCCTTATTGTATTGCATTTGCACATGCATCATTCATGATTTCCTTAGTTTCCTAGATTTGTGGTTAGTTTTTATTTTTTCCTTCATATATATTTGTGATATTTTTCATTTCCATGTTCATATATAAATTAGAAATATTAATGGAGATAGTGTGAGCTACTACTTGAGATATTTTCTGCTTGCAAATGAGATTTTCATGGTGTTATTTTACTTATCTTATTTTATGCTTTGCTCAGTTGGCTGATGACACCTATTAAGTACAATTGGAATGTGCTCACCCCTACTGTGCCCTTTTAATACAGATTCAACACGAGTACGACATGCGGAGCTTGAGATCGTGCTATTGATCTGTGCTATTCGAGGTAATGGACTGTTCTAATATTCAGGAAAGATTTCAAATCTCATTCTACTTTACTTAATTCTTTATTTGTATTACAGATAAATTTTGTACTTTTTAATTTTTGAATCTGTACTTAAATGCTCTTACACTATGACACTAGATTTTGGATGATTTATGTTACTTCTTCAAATTTTCATTTTTATTATATATATATATATGTATATATATATATATTTAGTTTTTGTCTTGACTTTGTTCTATAAGTCCCATCTCAATATTTTCATACTCATAGGGTTTTTGTACTATTTGGTGATTGCTTACTTGTCAAGTCTAGACCGCGACAAGTGTCATTATGATCCCGCTTTTGGGTCATGACAAAATTATTTTTCCATTTCACTCCGCCAACTCAGAATCTCAACATTGCAATAGTATGATACCTAATAGACTTAAAAAAAGTCAAATAGCTAAAGAAAATAAAATAAGGAGCTAAAATTCTTGAATTGTGGTAGTCTTGTAACTGAAGAAACTGGAAAAACTATTGCCCTAATTTTTGAGGTTTTCTTTTTTGATCTCTTATTTTCAATTTAATCTTTGAAGTATGGGTAGCGTATTTGATATATTTCTTCTAATTGATGATTTCAACCTGAATTGTTAGTTTTGTTTATTTCATTAAGAGTGATTCTAGCATGGGTTTAAATTTTTGTTGGTAGCTATAATGAAATTGTTCTCTACACCATATTTCTAGTGAAATTGATGTTGGATTGTAGATTGAACATTATTCGAAAGAGTTTTTCATTACTTCAATTCTGGAAAGAGTTTTTTTTTTTTTTGCCTTTTTGGTAGATTTAATGTGTTAATAAGCTATTTCATTTCTCGTCAAACTAAAGTTTTTGATTTGTGGAAGCTTGAGGGTGTATCCCCCTTCATTTTATTTGAGATTTAGTAGGACGATTTCCTTGAGTTTCTAAGTAAAATCTTAATGTTTTTGAGAGTTGAATAATAAGTAGTTGAGTATGTTTTGGACTTAACATGAATTTCTGCAGAGAGCTTTGGAACAACCCTATTAATAGACTTGATTTTTACCTTATTAAAAAACTTGGTTGTGGAGTTAGTATGATTAGATTTGTGGCATTCGATAATTCATCCTGCTAACTAACCTGATTTTGACCAAGCACATTAGACTAACACACGGGTAGTTAGAAGTTGAAAGTTCTTATATTAAATAAATATGATGTTGAGTCTCTCTATTATCGATATAATCTGACTTGTTCTAATAAGTTTCATATTTCATTTTTGTTAGTATGAAAATGGGTCAAAATACACTGAAACTATAACTCTAGATTGTGTGATGTTTTACTTCTTGGTGCAAGGGACTCATATATATATATATATATATATATATATATATATATATATATGAATTTGAAGGTGAGAAGAAATCGAAAACAACCAAAAATATGGCTTATAATAAATGTGATTGATGTCTGATAGTTCTGTATTTTGTTTTCTTGTGTTTCCTATCCCATATAAGATATATGTGAAAAAAATCATGTTTTTGCTACCGTTGATATGTGCAATACAATTCATTCTTCCATCAGACATGAATTCTTTCAAATTAAGTGAAGTTCTCCATCATTCATGCTTTACCTTAGCCTCTATTTTGAATCTATGAAGGTTTTTTTATATCATGCTTTATTGACTAATTTCTCTATTACATGAAGCATTCTTCATCCTTATTTATTATTCTTTTCTCGTTTTCTCTTAGATGTGTGCATAACTTCTAATAAGAAGTAATAGAAGTTTTGTTAAACAAAATGAATATGAAAAGTCTTTCAATTCATTTGAACAACATATCTTTTCTAATTTGCCATTTATCTAACAATGTGAGGTAAGCTACAAAAAGTGTGATTTTATGTGTACTACTCTCTACTATCCGTCATTGAGTTCATATTTTTTCTAAAATGCTACAAGTAATAGATGTGTCTTCTTAAGTAAATAGTATATATTTAATATTCGATAATACTTCTATTGAACAGAAAAGTGTTATCAAATGGAAGTATTATGATCACAAATGAGGAGACATAACCCTAATGCCCATTGTATTATGATCTGGTGTTATATTTTTAGTATGAGGGGTATGTCTTCTCATTTGTTTGTTACTTGCAATAATCCTACTTTATTCTCCCAAACTTTACTCGTTTTCTTTCTACTAAATTCTGATTACTTCTCCGAGCATCATCACACTACTCTCCTAACCTTAGGAATGTCTTACTTATTTATATATTTGTATTTGTAGAAATATAATTGTTATTCTAGAAGCCATTTTTATTCGTATCGATCCACTATAAATCTAAAACTCAAAAGAGAAAGGATAAGACATATATTTTCTACTCTTCCATTCTTTTGAAGTATCCATCATTTAGTTCGATCAAAATTCAACAAGCGATCATCTTTTTCTACTGATTTTTAAGTTTCACTTTTCATTTTTTTGGTGTTTGAATAAATATTATAGAGTCCACGGTGTAATAACCCATAAGATCAGGACTAGCTTGTAGTAAAGTCGATTTTGGTGTAACCTGCAGTACAAATAAATTCCTTGGGATAGTAGTGAGTATTCTTGCATTTGTAGGTGTGCAATGTCTTTCCTATTTAGTTTTGAGATTATATATTTGGTATATGTAATACCCCAGGTTTCGAGCTCTGAAATTTCCCTAGTGGTTGTGCCAACTGTTCAGGTTACAACTAAGACCTTATGAGTCTTACGATTCTAATCATAGTCTAACTAGTGAGAGGGTCTATCATTTATATCTTGAGTATGACTAAAATCGTATGGGTCAAAATCTCTAGTCACGAGTCATAGGGTAGGACTCATGAACAAAGCAGTAAGGTAGCCCTGAGTCACTGCACAGACTTAAGTCGTGGTGACGACTCGTGACTAGTGACACGAATTGTTACACGACTCGTAGCGACTTGGAGTTATTTTTATGCACATTTTTCATTAAGGTTAATTCAGTCTTTTTCCCTTTTTTCAAACTATTCTCGTGATATGAAACATTTTCTTAGCCCTATTTCTACCCATTAAACATAATCACAAACTACTCTTCTTCCTCAAATTCTCCGATCAAGAACAAGGCCAGGGTTTCTAAGGATTGGTCATCTAGGGCTCAAAGTGTGGTTTCTTATCCAAATTCTTGATGCTTTCAGCCATGTATCTCTTTCCTAAACTTGTATTTTATCATGGCATGCAATAGTTTTATCTTTATGTGGTTTTAATGTTTGGCTTGGAATTTGGGTTGAGGGTTTTGGATGGTTATTGTTTAAATGGTATTTCCATGGTTTACATGCATTTTTTTTATGTTTTTTGGATGGATTTTCAAACTTTTTGAGTGCATGGGTGAGGTGAATGGAATGGGGGTGTTGAATTCCCTCAATCTTATGGATTTTTATATTGGAATTGGTATTAACCTCAACCCACTTGCATAATTGGTTTTGAAATATGGACAATTACATGGTTTTACATATTTTACTAAACTATTTCTTTGAATTAATGGTGAAATGGTTAAAAATGGTTTGAAAGGACTTGGTGGCTGTGCATTGAACTTAAATTGAAACTTTGGAGTCTTACGACTAATTGGTTTGGCCTGGCATAATGGAATTGGCTTGCAAACATAATTAATTGGTATGACGATACCACTCGGTAAATGCCTAAATGGATGAATCCCTGGTTAAATGGATGGGTTATATGTAAAGGTTTTAATTTTTGCTTAAAGGGGGTTATGTAGTTCGGCATGGAAGGTGGAGGTTCCATAGGGACTGATAGTGAAACCACATTTGCCGGCATGGGGGCTTTGGTGGTCGTGTGCATAGTTCACACTTTATATATACATTTTGGAATGGTTGGAGCCTCGATGGCTTTGGCCTTTCTTTGGATTTTCCTGGTTCATGCAGCTAATATATGCTGGGACCCTTTCAGCAGGAGGAGCTGAACTCATATTGCCCATGGGTTCCCTTAGGACGGTTTGAGCTACACGGTTTAGGTTAATGATTGTAAATCTCATGTTAAACCTTATTCCCTATCCCAACAATATATATGTGTGTGTGTGAACAACATATATACTGAGTTTGGACTTGAATTTGAATGACATTATTTTATCCCTATCTTGAGTAGCGCTCACCTTGTGAACCGTCTTAGGATGCTACATTATTTTATAATGTAAGGTTCAATGTCACTTCTTTAACCTTTGTGTAGTGTTAAGTAATCCAATCATTCGTTGGTTCGTGCTGAAGTGGTAAGCTTCCATCCTTCAGAAAGCTTAATCAATCCATCCATTTCTTTCCATATTTTAGAATTAAAGAGTTCATATTAACATTGTTGTCACTGTCATGGTCGGGGGCATGTATGACCTAGGTTGATATTTAGATTAGTTTAGAGGTTTTGTGGGTATGTGTGGTTTGGATGGTGTAGTAGACTCCTAGATCTTATCTATGAGTTCCATTAACTATTTTATATTTTTTGTTTGGGTGTCTGGCGCTTTTTAGTATCTGGATTATGTTTGGATTGGACAGTCTAGGGAGTGGTCTTTGGCCCATAGTGTGCTTGAGATATCTGTCACGGATAGGTTTGGAGTCGGATCGTGACAAGCTTTATATCAGAGAATAGGTTCAGGGTCATGGGTGTCCAGAAATTCATATTGAGTAGAGTCTCTTTTTTGGGTAAGTAGCACTCTACACTTATAAGGGAGAGACTACAAAACAATTAGAAATGTTTCCCTTTATTGTGTTCTATTATTGTGTTATGAAGTTTGATGTCTAGAATTTCCCTAATTCCGATTTACTAGTATTTCAAATCATGCCTCCACGAAGATCTAATGTTTGTAGAAACTTTGTCAGATCCTCTGTCCTACCTAAGGAAAATATGGATGGAACTCGCCCTGTGTATGGAGTGCAGACCCGATCTAGGGTTGACATAACTCAAACTAGGGCCTGGTCGTGTAGGTATCTCAAGTCTCGTGTGGGCCGGAGATTACCCCCTGCACCTAACCTACCCAAACGCAACACTTCCCCAAGTCAAATAAATTTCAATCATATAACAAGATAGCGTGTAATAGCTTAAGAATATTTTAATGCATGTCCATAACCACCCACCGACGATTGGCCAAATGACAGACCGACACTTCCCAATAACCACAAAAGTCCAAACAAATCCTTCTAAATAATGATCCAAAACTAAATATCAATAAAGTGTCGGGACATGCCCTCGACTATAGCCAAAAATAGTAACCAATAGTCTATAATTAAAAAAGAAGCAAAATCTTTAAATAGAGCCTTCTGAAGTATGGAAGCTCACCCCTAAAGTCAACTCTCGATGAATCCACAATCACTGAGTAGGATATATAGAAGTACTTCCTATAACATAATGACATGGTCAACAGTTCAAAACCATTCCAAAATCAATGCACATAATCAGATGCGTATACATATATATATATATATATATATCATATGACAGAATAGGGAACAAGGCTTAACATGAATTTTTAAAACTTTATCCTAGATTGTGTAGCTCAACCATCATATAATAGTACCCATGGGCTATATGGGCCCCAACTCTCACCCACTAGTTGGGCCCCAATGCATGTAGCCGCACGAACCACAGAATGATCTCATATATATGTACACAGGGGATTCAAACCCCCCAACATATACCAAGGTGACTTAAGCAGCGAATCATATAATGATTTATGGGGGACTCGAACCTTTTTGGTAACTTTGACCCCCGCATTTACATATGTGATTTCCAATGTCGGTCACTCGAACCTTCATTTTCATGACTCAACTACACAACCCTACTGACATCCTAGTTAAAACATTTATCACACAATCCCAATCATGAACCATATTTCACATTAAGGCATGCATTGTTGGTATCGTCATACAAAGTACACTTGCAAGGTAATACATCATGCCAAAATAATTTCCATTAAATTGGGAAGAACAACTCCCTTTGTTCATTAATACAAGGTGGGGGATCACCAACTCTCTTTGTTTATTAAATCAAACCATTGTGTTTCAAATACCTCTTTAGATCATGCAATAGTTCAAGACTAGTTCAATTTACAAATTCCCACATTTCTCATAACTCAAAATCAATTTCACATTTTGGGTTTGGGTCATAACCACTTCAAAAATCACAAGTTTGAGAATATAACAATTCCCTAGTTCATTCACCATAACCATGCACCCATAAGTTCAAACATATTTAAAGCATTAGTAATCATAATTAAATCATGGAAAAACATTATTCCACAATTAGCATTCAAAACCCACAAACCTTGATGTACGAAGAGAAATTACCCTTGAAAGCCCTATTTGATCAACATCTTAAAAACCCAAAATGTTCTTGACCTTGAGGATTTAGGAGTATTTGAGAAGTTACTTTGATGTATTTTTAAGTCCTAATGACATCCTAATGAGGTTATAATACATGGGTTTCAAGTTGGGAAAGAGGAGAAATGTCTTGAATGCCCTTAACTTAACAGCTGAAAAAGGGTCGTCTTTGACTACAAGTTAACCCCATGACTTATAACCACTCCTTACGACTTGTCACCATGAGTCGTAACCAAGGCATTACCACCAAGACACCCAACACTGTTATCCTTACGACTCACTGACACCACTCGTAATGGGACTCTACGACTTGTAGGTCCTAGTTGTAATCAACATAGAACCCATTTAAGGTGTATGCTAGACACCCTACAATTTACACCCCATGACTCATAACATATCCTTATACATCATAGTGAGCCACTCGTACTCAGAGAAAAATTATTCCATAACTTACACGATTTGGTTACGACTCATTCTAGTAATAAGTGGTGATTTTACCACTCATTCATACTAACTATTTATATGTACTACTATTTTTTGTAGAATTAAATGAGATATAATCATGATTTAATGCACTAATATCTACATTGTGAAGGTATATAGTTGGTGAGATGGAAAGATGTGCATTGAAGATAAAAAAGGATCAAATGGAAGAAAAATATTGTAGTTGAAGACCTAGAGCAGTCACCAGCCTTAGTTACCATGATCGTGGGCAATAGGCTGTGGTTGTGGTCAGCTAAGATGGTCATAGGAATGCGATCAGAGATCACAACCACAGTTACATTGGTCGCAATCGCGGATATTCTCACGCGATCATAGCTAAGCGGGAATGTTGCCTAGGGCAGTTTTGCAAATTCACATGGACGAATCCCAAACCTTATATAGGAAAAATTCCTTTCTTCTTTGGATATTTCTTACCTTATAGACATCTTTCAATTTGAAATAAGAACCCTAATTAGGCAAGATTACAACTAATTTTGGAGAATTAAATTCTTAGTATTTTGTAAAGAATGAATGATTTGGATAATCCTTATGGTATATCTTCCTTTATATTCTTCATGAGTAGCTAAGTATTATAGTCTTGGGATTATGTTTAACTAAAGTGTATTTATATGTGGGTGTTGATGGGTTTGCATGATTTTTAGTTGTTGATTATGGATTCTACCATTGCTTGAGCTTAATAGTTGGAATTTGTTGGTGAAAACCCCAAATCTCCAAATGGGTTTGATGGGTGAAAACTCTTAACTCTAGAAACCCTTCATCATCCTCGAAAAAGGGATGGAGGTAAAGTTACAGGAACCCATAACATCTTTGAAAAAGGGATATAGGGTGAAAAGGCAATGGTGGACAATCAAGAATATGGTTTACTATCTTTTTCAATCTTAGAAATAAGTGTGATTGGAGTATAAATCAAGTCAAGGGTATCTTCCTAGAAATGGGGATGCCCGATTGAGGTTTTGGTGACTATTAATTGCACACTCTCTAGGTGCTCAAAAGAGCTAATGGGTGAAATCCTTATGGTTTTGTTGAATGGATAACAACAAAGACTTTCAAATTAGCCTATCTCTCACTCAACAACTAAGTTTCATGTTAAAATATCAACGACCTACACATGTTTTACTTTTAGATAGACATAATCCCAAGATCTTCTCAAATCTTTTTTAAAATCAAAAGTGCTATATTAGTGTATTGTTAACCAAGGATTATTACAAACAAATTTCAAACCAAATCCTCTACTTTAATTTACATGTTGTATTTGTTAGCATTTCGGGTGACCTTTTAGTAATTAGAACACCCATAGGATTTGAAATTTATATTTTTCTCTGTGTGGATTCGACCCCAACGCGAGTTGGGTTATTGAAAATGATCGCATCACCCCTCAAATATGGGAGTGAGTTGAGCGGTATTACCTAGAGACTCGTTCGGATACCCAACTACTGATAAGACGAGTCGTAACTAGGGCAGTGAGCTCAAAGCTCAAGGAATTTCAAGGGATAAATTTGAGGTGTTTCAAGGGTCCCTGTTCCCAATTGCATTGACCCACATGGAGTTCCACCAGTCCCCATTAGTTCTTCTCCGGTTAGTCACACTCATGCTCAGTCACCCCAAGGAGACATCTCTAATGTAGAATTTTGTTGTTCTATTCATTTATTTACTTGGTTTGTGACCTCCCAATCTCGTTAGTCAGGTCTGGGTGGTTCTGTTTTTCCTTATTTTGAGCTTACTCGAGTTGGTTAGTCATGAGGTTGAATCTTCTAACCTTTACTGGATCTAAGGTTGAGGAAGATTCTCAAGGATTTATTGATGAGATGTAGAAGATTTTTTGAGTGATGAATACTTTTGATTCTGAGGGTGTAGATTTTGATGCATATAAGTTGAAAGATATGGCATATCAGTGGTATGAAGAGTGGAACAGTTGAGAGGTGGTGATGCAAGAGTTCTTTTTAACTGTCAATGTTTCTTCCGTCTTCTTCCATCTTCACTCTTTTCTCAAGAACAATCACATGATTTTTTTCCCTACTGCTCGAGAATAAACCTGTAATTTTTTTGCCCAAAATATTATTTCAGCTCTTCCTTTTTTGGCTATTTTGATTTAGAGATTTTGTTGTCAAGGAGAAAAAGCTTAAGGCATAATTTAAAGCTTATCGTTGAAAGTTGGAGCAGTAGGTGGAGAGAATGTCTCTCTCACACTGAAAAGCCACGTATAATAAAGCAGTGAATATATATCCACGTTGATATCCAAAAGAACTGAAGTGAAAAAATACCCTCAACTGATACTAAATTAACAATAAGCAAACATGTCAATCCTACTAACTCTTATCCACACTTCTATAAGATATGTAGGTTAAGAGTTTGTTTCAACATGTTTGATTATGGGAAATCTTCTTACTAATTGAGGGAATTTTGTCATTTCCATTCATTTTCCTTGCTTCATCATATTACCCGTGGTATGTGTATGGATTCCATGCCTCTTCCATCCCTTAAAACAAAATTCTCTCATCTATAATTTGGTATCTTCTCTAAAAGCACTTCATCTACAACTTCTGCAATCTTAAGGTACTTCTTCATCATTATATTGTGATCATTTATCTTTTCTTCACTCTTGCTTTTATCTCCAATTCTTCATACAAATTGTAGATTTAATTGAATAAATTTATAATGTTTTGACGTTTCCCTCCTTAAGTTTTCTCTTAATCTTTATTTTGTTCCAGTTTTAGATTTGTTTGAATGGATTTATAAAAATTTGGTGTAAAATTTAGTTCTGTGGGTATATGAAATTATGGTTTGTATGTGGTTCAAATTTGGAGAGAATTGAAATTAACACATAAATTGTAAAACTCAGATCATTATTGGTGTATCGAAAGGAGGTCTTTTTCCTTTACATCAAGTGATACTTCAGGATCTCTGCTTGAATTCATAAAAGAGGAATATCTTTAAATTGATCATGATTTGTGATGAATCCCTAATATCCAAAATTAATTTATAAAAAACAATCAAAAAAGAATTCATCTTTTGGCCACTTCATTAGAATTTTTTGTATTACTCTTTGATTTTGCCTTTGTTGTGCTTGCTACTTGTGGTTATTTTTCCTGTTCATTTAATTTTTTGGTACCTTTTTTGAACACGTCATACTCCTACAAAATAACCCAAGTAATTAATGGAGGATTAAAACTGATACTTACTTTGATACCAATATGAAATAAAAGCAAACAAGATTCATTTGGTGTATTAAAAGTGAAGAAATTAGAGCTCGTAAAAATTGATTATTTTGATTTGCATAAATTCACTCATATTTTATCCATTTGATCATCAAATTTTATGGTTACATATATAGATGATTTTCTTGCTTTCTCTTTATCATTTTATTTCATCTACCAGTATCTATCGTGGTAGTTGTTGTTCTTGCATGTTTTCAGCCATCTCGACTTTGGTAAGTGTCACTCTTCTGTGGTCTTTGATTCCCCCGGCTTGCTTCTTTGCATTAAAAAAATGGATTTTCCAAAATATATGGCGCACTATGATCATTTATCTTGGCTATTTATGTCCGCCTATTATCTTTTGGAAAAAAATCTTTGATAATGAATTTTATGGTCAGAACAAACCAATTTATTATCCTTACAAATTACGTGTTGAAGTACTCATGGTAAATCGCATCACGTGCTGAAGCTTTGGTGGTAAATCTGGTTAAAACTCGACAGATTATATAGTTTTTATCCTTTTATATATAGCGATAAAGGTCGTTCTTTAATCTCTCATTCATGTAGTATTAGCTAAATATTTACTAATTCATGTTTGCTTTTCTTCAAATGAAGGTCTAATTCTAGCCATGCTTCAACTCTTTTGTTCAATTTTTTCATTTAAAGGATAATTGAAGTCCAACATTTAGTTTTTCTCCTTTGCCAGCCCTACCTAGAGCTTTTCTATTTTCTCTGCTTTGGAGTTAAGAGAAAGAGAGTGATGGAATCTGGACATATTTTTCAAAGATGAAACATCCTAAAATACCACATATTGTTCCCAACATTATCCCCTGTGCTGCATTTACGAATTTGAAAGTTGCAACTCTTGGTCTTGTTAAATGGAAACTGAGATAACTTCCCATAATCTATATTCCTTGTTATAGATTGATTCAACAAAATAACAAGTTCTAATGAAACTGAACATTTTAAAGTTTCCTTGAACCTTTTGTTAATTTTGGTAATTGATAAGTAATTGTTCCATACTTTCCTCAAGAATCCCTCTTGATTCTACTCATTGCCCCATGAAAAATAGTAGCGCCAATAATGTTTAGATAAGAAAATGGTTATGATTGGTCGACAGGCAAAGTGAAAATTAGTGCTATTTCAATTAGTTGATCAATCATTAAGTGGTGAAATGGGAAATTGATTTGCTTGATAGGAGGTTTAAACAAAATAAAAGAACAAAGAGGGAAGAACTTTCTTATTTATTGAGTTTTATGAAATGTTTGAAGAAATTTTTGGGTTACACAGTTGCTAACTCAAGGGACATGTTCTTGACTTGTTCTCGGATGTGTTCCCCGACCATATATAAATCGGATTTTAGCTCCTGAGTTAAGAATCCCAATCTAAAATGGACGAGAATTATCTAAAGTGATGCAAAGGTAATTCCATCCCTCTTGAAGGTGTTTGAATATCTTGAAATCGACTTCTAGAATTCTCTTCATATGGTATTAAAAACTTGAATAGAAATCTTTCCCCCGTTATGCTTTTCTGGTATAATTTTTATCAACGCTATACTTTATTGGGATATTGATCACCAAATATAAGAAAAATCGGTAGTAACAAAATGAAATTATATATATTTATCAGTGTTTAACCTTTAATAGATTTCTTACCCTATTTTGCATGTTATTAATCGTAATTTTTATGAGTATCCGATCAAGCATGACAACAACACAACTACAAAGGCTACTTTAAAAAAAAGATGACTATCAATGGCATGGTAGATGGTTAACATTTCTATTTTTGATTTGCCAACACCAATTATATTAACATGTGGAAAATGTGTATATGTAAATAATACAGTAGTGAATGTGAGTATATATCAATTTATCATCTATGTAATGTACTCGATGTAGTAGCATTCGTGGTTTTTTTACACGCCTAAATCTATATTCATACAAAGAAATATAGTTAAACAAATATTGGGCCCATTCATGCATTGCACTAGCATTCATTTTTTTAGGGCAAGAAAAGTGTGAATGTAATACCCCGTGTTTCAAGATCACAGTGCAATGTACGATTCCTTTCCTTAAGTCATATACACAATATACGAGTTCTATGTTGTAGTCGTATCCAAAACAGTATGAAATAGTTGAAGTTCTATTTTAGGTACGACTCAACCATTAGAGTTGTAAGATTACTATACGAGTCATATGAAGTGAAGTCATGAGTTCAACAATATAAGTTCCCTAACTTTTTGTCCAGCTTATGAGTGATGGATACAGGTTGTAATGACTTGTTACAAGTCATAAGATACGACCCATATCCTAACTAGTAAAGAATTCAAGAATCAATCCTCATGTTTTGATAGATTTATAAGTTACTTGGGCATATATTAAGTCCTAAAATAGCTCCTAGCTCATGAACAAGTCAAAACATTCCTTAGCGATTTAATTCTTGGGATGTATATAATTATAGTCATCTTCAAATGAGCATAAATTTCTTTATACAAGGAATTTCTGATCTCAAGACCCACCAACATATATATAATTGAATTAGCTTTCCAAAAATATCAATTTTTCCTTAATCCTATACCATAATGAAAAGTTATGACCAAATTATTGAAGCATATCAAAGCTGTCAGTGGATACAACTCACTGATGACGACTCATAAGCAGACCATACGAGTCATCAGGAGGAGTCGTACCCATAATAGTAGGGGTCAAATTTTGGGTTCCTGGTGATGACTCAAGGTATCACCCATACCCAGAATATATGAGTTGTACCCAAACACGTCGGGACGACTTCCAGGTGATTTCCTAAAGGTTTCTAAGCAGTTTTTTGGTCTTTTCTCCTATTATAACTCCCAACCCATGACATTTAACCCCAAGGGGCGTTACTTTTCCTCTATTTTCCATTAATTAAACAACACAAAATCCCTATTTCCATTCTCAAGAACAAGATTACGATTCCTTGATGAGTAGAGTATTCACCACTCATTTGTACTCAACTTTTGTGCATATTAGCATGATTTGAATGTATAAATGAGACAAAATTGTGATTTAGGGCACTAATTTCCATATTTTGCAGGCATTTAGGTCATGAGACAGAAAGATATGGATTGGATCTAAAATGAATTAAAATGAGAAAAGAACTACAGTTGGAAGACTTAGAGCAGAAATAAGCCTTGATTAATGCGATCACGGTCTGCAGTCAAGGCAATCAATATACTGCGATCATGAGTGCTGACCGCAGTTGCAGTAGCCGCTATCGTAAACAAGTGTCAGCGATTGCGTTCTAGCGGGTTTAATGATCAAGTGCAATTCAATCAAAATACGTAGCTGATTCTAATTCTCATATAAGGAACAATTCTTTTTCCCTTAGGACATTATGCAATAGAGGAGGATGGAACCCTAGAATTTGGGGGAAATATTAGTGTAGTTAAAATTTCAATTAGAACTTGGTGAAATTGAATTGTGAAGTGAATATTCTCTTCTCCCCCATTGTTATGGATACAATGAATGAATTATTTGGTATTTTTTTTTCTTTTATTTCATGAGTATCTAAATTCTCTGTTTTTGGGATAATGTTGAACTAAGGTGCAATTGTATTTGGGTGATAATGTGTTTATATAATTTTTAGTTGTTGGTTATGGATTCCATTATTACTTGGTTGAACTAAGTTGGTATTTGTGGGTGAAACCTCAAACTCTTGAAAGCTCTCATCATCCTTGAAAGCGGAATGTGGGTAAACTTTTGAGAACCCATAGCTTCCTCAAAAGAGGGTTATAGGGAGCCAAAGCAATAGTGGACAATTATGAACATGGTTTACTTTCCTTTTCCATCTTTGAAATAAGGGTAAATGGAGAGTAGGTTACGTCATGGGCATCTTTCTAGAAATAGGGATTCCCAATTGGGATTTTTGGGTGGCTATTATTGATACACTCGTTAAGTACTCGAAAGAGTCAAGGAGTGACATCTTTGAGGCCTTGTTGACAAACTAGACTCAAAAATTTTTAACCTAGCCTACCATGTTATCAACAGTTAGAACTTATACAAAACCATCATGATCCCATGCACAACTTTCCCTTTGGTAGACATAATCCCAAAATCCCTCCGAAAATTGAATTCTATAACAAAATAATTGTTGTAGTGTTCCGCGTGACTTGATATTGATAACTTCCAATTCCAAACCACCCCCACCCCCACTTTACATTATGTGTTTAATGTTGCACACACTTCGGTTATCTTTTTAGTAATCTTGACCCCCATAGGACTTGAATTCTACTTTTTACTCCTTGTGGATTTGACCTCAACAAATATTGAGAAATTGACAATGACCATCCTCTACCAAATCGCATGGTATAGGTGACTGATATCAAAATGACACCATTACCGGGGAGTGAAATTTATTTTCACTTGTGCGGTGTGATTTTTACTTGGATATACCCGTGGTGATTTTGATTTACTTTCCTTGTTGTTTTTTTATTTTTGATTAGGTAATCACTAATCCCTCCGAATAATCATGAGTTGGGATGGCTTGGTTTATTTTGGTACCAAAAAGCATGAGAGTGCTATCCGTATCCCTTACACCGAGGGAAATAGAGTATTTTATGTTACAAGCGTAATGCTACAATTGTTTCACTTGAAGAGACTTTTTGGGGGTAAAGCACATGAGGACCCAAATTTTCACTTGAATAACTTCATAGAAGTTTGTGCAACCTTTAATATTGCACACATATCCCAATAGTCCATCCGATTATGCCTTTCCCGTTCTCTCTAATAGGAAATGCAGTGCTATGGCTAATATCTTTTCTCATCGGTTCCATCACATCATGCATAAGTCTTACGGAGGCATTCTTAAGTCAATACTTTTAACCTTCGAGGATGTTACAATTATGAGATAAAATCATTAATTTCTGCCAATTCCATGAAGAACTGTGGCATAAAGCTTGGGGAAGATTCAACGAAATGATTTTGAATTGTCCTAACCATGAGATACCGGAGAATATGCTTGTCCGAATCTTCTATAGGGCATTGGAAAAACTCAACAAAGATATAGTGGACAGTGCATCCAGTGGATCGCTCATTAAATTTTCATATGGGGTTACATCAAAGGTGTTGGATCAAATAGCAAGTTTGTCTAGGGGTTGGCACATGAAGGATGCCGAGGTGTCAGTGAGGGTTCCCCCTTTATCCTTTATGTACCAAAATGGAAAAGGTAGAGAGGAGGAAAAATATGAAACCATGATCAAGGTAATGTAATACTTTGATCTCCTTACAAACCATATGTTAGGAGCCACAACTGAAACCGTAAATATGATAAATGCAATCAAGAATAAGCCATATGAAAGTGCAGGGGAAGAGATAGTAGATGAAAAATTGAGTGTGTTGCCTAATTATAAGGAGGTTTCCCATATTTCCAGTCAAGTTTAATAAGAGAATCAAGGTCGGAACCATGAAAGTCAAAAAAGGATGCAATGCGAGCAGGCAGGGTGCATCAATGAAGGAATTTTGGTTATGATCTTAAATTATGTTGAGGGGACCGACAAAATGGTACAAGAAATGCTAAGTGATTTCTCCATGATCCATCAAATATTTGAGTCTCACTCAACCTCCATCCAACAACTAGATACAAGGTTGAATCAAATAGAGGTATATCTCATGGAGAGGCAACATGAGGAAATACAAAGAGAAAATAGTATGGAGCTTGAGAACTCTGATGGAAAAGAAGAGGATGATCAAACAAAGAGAAAGAGGTCAAATAATGATGAGCAAAAACCAAGTGGGTTTATGTTTGAAAAGTCTAAGGTAAATGAGTGCCAAACTGCCTCCATACTATCAAGCAAGATTCTTCCTCCTTTCCCTAAAGGGTTCTCACCAAAGGGAGAAAGTGAAAATTTCAATAAGATCTTTGATAAATTTAGCACCCTATCCATAAATATTCCTCTAGTTGAGGATTTGCAATATATGTAAATCCATGAATCAACCAATGGGATTACAAGTCATCTCAGTAATTAATGTTATTAACGGGGAGGTGAAAAATCATGTTAATGTAAGCTTGTTGGATGACCCTTTGGTAGGAGTGTTATGGAATTACGAAAGGGAAAAAGTGGAAGAATTTCATGAGGGGTTGCATCTTTAATGGAACTTGGATTCTATACTAAGAACTCGATAAATTTGGACCTTGATCTTAAAAACCATGACAGCCCACCCGCAAAACCATCCATTCTTGAGCCACAACAAATTGAATTAAAGACTTTGCTATCCCATCTTAAATATGTATTCTTAACAGACAGAGACACATTACCTATAATCATTGCAAGTGACCTTGAGCCCTCTCAAGTGGAAGCTTTGAAGTTGGTGGTGAAAAAGTTCATCCAAGCCATTGGATGCACAATTACAGACATTATCAGGATATCCCCTAGCATTTATTCCCAAAAAATCAAGCTATATCAAGATCATGTACCAAGTTTGGAATATCAAATAAGGATAAATCAACCCATGCAAGACGTGGTAAAGAAAGAGGTCATAAAATAGCTTGACGAGGGAGTATGCTGTATTGAATAGCACTTGGGTGAGTCCAGTACAACATGTCCCAAAGAAAGGTGGTATTAAGGTGAGTGAGAATGAAAAGAATGATCTTATCCCCATCCGATCGATCACCGAGTGGCGGGTATGCATGGATTACCAAAAGTTAAACTCATGGACCGAAACAGACCATTTTTCAATGCTTTTTATGGGTTAAATATTGGATAAGTTGTCTGGGAGAGAATGGTATTTCTTATTAGATAGTTATTATCACCTTGGAGGACCAAGAGAAGATGACTTTTACTTTCCCAAATGGGACATTCACATTCAATCGAATGCCCTTTGGTTTATGCAATGCCCCATAAACCTTCCAATGTTGCATGTTGTCAATATTTGTAGATATGGTCGAAGGATCAATGGATGTATTTATATAGGATTTCTCGGTGGTGGGGAACTCTTTTGAATCATGCATTGAGCATCTAAGCAAGGTGCTTGAGACATGCATGGAAACTAACCTTATCCTAAATTGGGAAAATTACCATTTCATGGTTAATAAATGTATTATATTGGGCCACACAATATAAGGGAAAGGCATAAAAGTTGATCAAACAAAGGTAGAGGTATTTTGCAATTCACCACCACCATTTTCGTAAAGGGGGTTCAAAGTTTTCATTAACATACCGATTTTATCATTGTTTTATCAAGGATTTCTCCAAAATAGGTCATCCTATGTGCAAAAATCTTGAATAGGAGACAAACTTCAAATTTGATGAGGCATGCTTAAAATCCTTTGAGTATGTTGAGGCATTGCTTATTTTGGCCCCGGATTAGTCATCCCCTTTTAAAGTAATGTGTGATGCAAGTAGAATTGCATTGGGTGCGGTGTTAGGTCAACGGAAGGAGAAACTCTTTCACCATATCTATTATGTAAGAAAGACCTTAAATGATGCTCAACAAAACTACACTATTATCAAAAAAGAGTTGTTGACAGTTGTGTATGATTTTGAAAAATTTTGTGCCTACTTGATAGGCACGAAAGTAATGGTGCACATGGATCATGCTGCCCTTAAGTACATTATGTCAAATAAGGAAAAAAGATGATCTTTATTAGATGGATTTTTCTCTTACAACTATTCAAATTTGAGGTAAAGGATCAAAAGGTGTACAAAAACCAAGTGGCCGGCCATCTCTCACATCTTAAAGGTAACCATAAGAGGCATGGAGAAATTGAAATTGATGATGTTTTTCCCAATAAATTAGTCATGTCTATTGTAGGAAAAATTGAATTATGGTATGCCGACTATGCCAACTATGTAGCAAGTGGTGTACTTCCTGAGAGAATTAGCTATCATCAAAAGAAGTAGTTCTTCTTTAATGCAAAGACATATTTTTGGGATGAACCATTCCTATTCTAGAAGTGAGCAATAGTGTAATTAGGCAATGCATTATGGAAGTTTATATGAATGATATCCTTAAAGCTTGCCACTCCTCACCTTGCGCTGGTCACCGTGGAGAAATTCAAACTGCTGCCAAAATCTTTCAATATGGGTATTATTGGCCATCCATGCATCGAGATGCCATTGAGTGGGTAAAGTTATGTCACCAATGTACAATGCAAAGTGGTATTTCAAGAAGACATAAAATTCCTCTCAAACCAATCCTTGAAGTTGAACTCTTTGATGTGCGGGTATTGACTTTATGGGCCCATTTATAAGCTTATCTAGAAACAAATACATATTGGTGGCAGTTAATTATGTCTATAAATGGGTGGAAGTCGTGGCACTTCTGAATAATGAGAGAAAAATGTACTTTCTTTTTGAATAAATACATCTTTAAAAGATTTGGAACACTGCATACCTTAATTGGTGACGAAGGTTCACATTTTTGTAATTGGGTATTCGACGCCCTTCTTGACAAGTATAGGGTTAAACACAAAGTGGCTACCCCAAATCACTCCCAAACGAGTGTCCAAGTGAAAGTTTCAAATCGACAAAACAAAGAAATACTTAAAAATATGGTGAATATAGGCCAAACCAATTGGGCAAGTGTAACGCCCCAGAAAATGGGTCCCGGAGCGTCACACGGTGCTTGAGGCTACGAGTAGCCCCAAGCTAACCCTTTGAGCCATTTTCATTCAGTTTAATACAAATCAATGGGGTTTTCATAAATAACCCTCAAATATCAACAGAGTAATCATCATCCAAGAATAAAAGAATTTTAGAAAGATAACAAATTATGATTTATTAGTCAACTCCCAACATCTATACTAGTCTGACAAGCCACTAAGAAAATTAATAAAACCAGCGAGCCATGGAGACATGCCCCAACTTACTCATACTCAGTTATCAAATGCAAAAGTTTTATGAAACCAACATCAGAAATCATGTCCTCGGAACATGAGGACTCACCACAATAGAGGATGTAGAACAGTATGCCCAAAGAATCACTGTCGAACCTGGAACTGAGCACCTGGACCTACATTCCGAGAAAATGCAGCCCACATCCGAAGATGTGGGCCAGTACCATGGAAAGGAACCAAGTATATGGGGGTGTATGCAGTTGTATAAACATCATCATCACAAATATTTAAAAGAAATATGCAGAATGTATGAAAGAGTCACATAGCCCGAAGAAAATTATCTTAATCATGAGAGGATGAAATAAGTACAATAACACATATGAGTTATCATATAATTTGTCAATCACTTTCAGTTCATCAAGAATATCAACTCTCATAATGTAAATATCATTTAAATCTTTCGAAAGAATAACTTTCACAATTCCACTTTCAAATCATTTCACCATTCACCATACACACAAGGAAACACACATACACTGGGAGATCCTATAACCGACATAAACCGTGTGAGATACATGGAGTCCAACGTACAACCCATGTTGGGGAGAGCCTTCCTATCCTTGCCATCAGAGTAGGACTGTCGATATCAAATCCACACAAACTAGTGATCACTATATAAATCAGCCTCAGGCTCACTGCTACGTGGGCACGTAGTTCTAGAAAAGTAAGGTCGCTTTATACCTCCCACTCGGTGCTAAAGATTTCTCCCGAACTTAGCTTAGATCATTTCATAGAAAATCCATAACAAAACAATTTCAGTACTATATAAATATACATCGGGAGCCATCAAGCTTCCCATCTATCAAAATTAACCACGTTGTGGATTTCTTTCACACTCGAGTTCAAAATAACTCCATTAAGACCAAAAGGTCAAATCATTTAAAATATCTCAAATATTCAACATCATCATGCTTATAACACATACTTTCTCAAAAAAAATACAATTTCCAATGGGGATTCACGATCCAAATATCAAAATCATGATAAATATCGTTCAAGATTCATGCTTTATATCTCCACACATGGAAATTCATATTTCAAAATCATAAACATCAAGATTTCATAATAATCATCATAAGATATGGGTTCATGCTTCAAATTCATAAAAATCAAATAAAAATCATGCCTTTGTGAAGAAAATTACTTTTGGTCACAATAACGAAAGAGAGTTCTTGTTGAAAAACCCCACATACCTTGAATGATGAACTTTAGATCGATACTCATTTTTGAGATATTAATCATGCCTTTGAATGATGGTTCTTGGAGTTCTTGAACTAGGAACTTGGAATCTTGAATAAATATACAGAATTAATGGTGAACTTTAGAGGTTCTTGAAGTTGGATGTAGGAGCTTAGGGTTTTCTTTTTGAGGGAGTTTGATGAAATATAACATATAATGCTTCTAATAGGCTTTAATATAGGGTTTGGAAAGATTTTGGGTGAGGTGAAATGACCAAAACGCCCCTAAAAATAAAAAAAAATCTCGAATTTGTCCTTTGGTGGACTGTTTTGATAGTCTGAAGTAGATCAACAATAACGTTTTACTCCAATATTCAAATTAGATGAAACTAATTTCATTAGAAAGAGGACTCTCATATCTTTCCATTGATATATAGTATCTCACCCAGATCATTGTGTACGAGGAGTTATGATCGTTTGAAGTTGACCCAAAAATTCACTTTTGATATGATGAAGTAGATCGACCATAGCCTTTTGCTTCAATAGACAAATTGGATGAAACCAATTTCATTAGAAATAGGACTCGCAGAGCTTTTCGTTGATATATAGTAGATCACACAGATCATTATGTACAAGGAGTTATAATCATTTAAAGTTGGAGTAAAAATACGCCAGGCCTCAGTACTTTTTCCTGCACGTTTTACTGTTCACTACTATTCACGGTTCGATCAGAATGTTCATAACTCGTCGCTCGGGTGTCTGTTTTGGATGATCCACATATCGTTGGAAATATTATTCGATACTCTACGCAATGGTGGGTCATAATCTAAGACATTTTACATGGAAAAATTATAATTCATTCTAGAAGATAGAACTTAACACATTTACGCACAAAATTTCAACGAAAAATTTCCTGGGGTATTACAGCAAGACAATTCAATGAGCCACCTTGGGCTTATAGAAAGGCCTAAAAACCCTCAATTGGCATGTACCCCTACCAATTTGTGTTTGAAAAGACATGTCATTTTCCCTTTGAGCTTGAGCATAAAGCCTTGTGGGCTTTAAAGAGGTTGAATATGAATTGGGGAGACTCCTCTGTGGTGAGGGTCACAAAACTCCATGAGTTGGAAGATTTTTTACTCAAGGCTTATGAGAGTTCCGCCTTATATAAGGAGAAAATAAAGAAATGGCGTGATGCTCGAATATTAAGGTGGGAATTCTATGTCAGCGAGAATATAGTGCTTTACAATTCTTATTTGAAGCTCTTTGTAGGGAAGCTTTATTTTAAATGGTCAGGTTCATTTGTGATTTCTAACGTTTACCCTAGTGGTGCCATTAAATTGGAAAATCATGAAAGAAAGAAGTTTGTAGTAAATGTCCAAAGGGTGAAGCAGTACAATGTGAAAGGCCCCATGACAGCCAAAGTGGAGTTTGTTTGCTTTAAAGATGCTACGTGATGAAGAACAAGTGTCGTGCCATGACGTTAAATTAGGCACTTGATGGGAGACAACCTATCCTTGACTCATTTCATGTTTTTTTTGATGTTTTGTAGGTGTTTTAACTCAAGTTTAATGTCCAAGAAAATAGGGGAAAAGAAGAGCTGGAAAATGGCAGCTGTGAAGAAGATCAAAATAGAGAAAAAATAGGGGATTTTAGCCTCAGTTAACACGATCGTGGTCTAAGGGACGTGATTATGCTAACGCGATCGTAGAAATATCCACCATATTTGTGACATTCGAGGGGTTTTCTTCTTATTGCTTAAGAGAGTTTGGTATAACCCCGATATTTTTTAATTATGCTGCAGTGAGGACACTTTAGATCCCTAAGTTGGGGGTGTGTGAGACTACCTTTGTTTTCCTTGATTGGATTTGAGCCATGGATTTAGGGGAAGTATGAGTTTCCATGGCATTGAGGTGTCTTAAATGCAAGGGAAATCTGAGTACTTATGGTATTTAGAATTTGGGATCACACTTATATCTATGGAATCTGAGTTCCAAGCTTTTCCTTCAAGGATTCAAACAATTAAGGTATGTGGGGTATTTATCAATGGGTCCCTTTCACCCATTAAGCCCAAAAACCCTATATTGATTTAAAAGTATGAATCTTATCCTATTTTATGAAATCATCCATGAATCTTATGATTTAATCCATGAACTTCTTATTAAATCGAATTCAAGCCATGTTAATGTGTATTTCTATGCTATTTAAGTCACTTCATGATTGAATTACAATTTCCCTTATTTAGTTCCTTTGAGTTCATGATGAGTCATCAGCTTATGGATTAAGCCATGTAAACATGTTGTCCTCCCATATTTAATACATTTCCATGTTAAAATTTATGAATTTCAATAGTTATTGAAATTTACTATCTTTTAAGTCTTTGAATTATGATCTTCTATCACTGATTAAATGATAACATCGAGTTTTATAATTATTTAGTGCTGGCGGGTTATGAACCCTAATACCTATGTGTTTACTTGTGTTTTAGATCTCCTATGTAATAAGCTAGTCAACTCATGATTTTATGGTTATACTCAGTTTTTTATGACCATGATGAACACTATCAGTTTAAATGTTTATAATTACTTTAGAATCTGTATGGACTGTTGTTTTCAAAATATAATGACCTAAGGTTATCAGTTATCAGTGCATGTACCAGTTAGTACTTCAGTGACTTTCATTTGGGAGTAGGATTTAGCACTGAGTAGGAATGTAACGTGCCGCATTTCGGGCTATAATATAGACCATGATTCCGATGCGTTGATAATCCCAAAGCCATAAATCCTATGCCAATATGGCATGTTAATTATTTGTGTAGTGTGTGAATCTATTCAATCTTGAATTTAGACAATAGAGGTCCTTTGACTCAAGGACAGGTTGAAAACTACTTCGATTGATTAAGTTTAAGTGGACATTATAATTTGTGTCAACTTCTATCGACCATAACTCTTTGTATATGTCAAATTAGAGAGCCTATATCTGTATAATGATAGGTTTTTGAGTTATCATTCCAATGATACCAATTTTGCTAAAATCTGGCACCCAAGCAAGAAGTTATGGCCTTTCAAAGTAGTATGCGTCGCCTAACCAATCGCACATGGCCACTGGAAAGCATATGCGGCCCCTATGTAAACATAGGCGATAGCATATGCGGCGCCTATATAAACATAGGCGATAGTATAGGCGGTGCCTATGTAAACATAGGCGATATCATATGCGGTGCCCATGTAATGGTTTCAAGTGACTTAAACACTCTGTCTTTGGGGCAAAATGATCCTTTTCCCACCCTTATTCAGCTATAAACATGAAATTCAGTCCCCAATTCTCCAAATACATCCACATTCATCTAAAAATTCTCAAGAACACTCCCAAGGGTTTCAAACTAAAAACCTCAAATAAATTAAGATTCAACCATGGGTTTTCAAAATCGATTAGAGATTCGGAATCCCCAATCCACAGGCTTCAAGAAGCACCTATTATTTTTCAAAATAGAGGTGTGCAAGGTTTTCCCAAATTCTCATGGGCATAAAAAAATCATGTTTTAGAATGGGGTTTTTAAATCTATTTATATATTCATGTATTAAATATTTTAACATTGTTTTGGTCTTTTGACCTTTCTCAAAGTGATTTGAGAATATGAATGTATGAAACCATGTATTTAAGAATGAATTCTTGTTGAGAGCATGATTTTTGGTGAATTCCCTCTTATTATAAATTTTTTAGATTTCTCATAGCATATGAATTATTTTGCAATGCATCCTTGAAAAGCACTATATGAAATGATTGAACTCTTGTTATGATATAAAGGTGGTTTTAAATCAGTTAAGAGGGAATCTAGCGTGAATGTTTAATGTTCATAATTCATGTAATGAAAGAGTACATGGATTTGCTAAAGGCACTAGACCACCATATGTTGATGAAGTTTTTGTATGATTTTGACTTGAGTTCTGAAACATGAAATCTTTTATATCAGTTACATGTTTTTTGGTGGTCTAAATTATTCTTTAAATGAAAGATTTAGCTTAATGTATTATGGCTCAGAAATCATGAATTCCAAGTCTTGGTATAACGATACTAATTTAGACCAATGTCATATCAGACTCAGACTAATAGACATTTCAAACTATCATGATTTTAGACATTTAGAATGTTGCATTACAGTAAAGGTTAAAAATGGGCATACAGAGATGTTAGGTGGTTCCCTAAAGAGGTCTTGAGTTCAAGCAACTCATTGCTTAAAACCATGGTTTGTCGACCCGGGTATATTATTATACGCTGACTTAAGTATCGTATGGCATATCAGATTCAGGAACTCCAACCCTTGTAGCATACTCGGGTTGGAGGCTTCCCCACCGAGTCAATGGTGTATTCCATATTTTCTGTGGGATATCAGACTTGTAGGGGATACCACCTAACTCAAAAGTAATACACAGATCAGAGTTTGAGATTTACCGACAGGTTACATATTTTCAGAAGATGCCCATGTGTTTTCAGAAACTGTTTTATGCATAATGTTTGATGAAAATTTGCTCTCACGTATTATATATATATATATATGTGTGTGTTTAATTAATCTATTTTGGATTGTTTTGTATGCCAGTACAATTGTGCTGACCCTTCCTCCTTCCAGGTTTTGAGGCACAGTCTTGGGATCTTGATAAATAGTAAAGATTTCAAATCACAGACCAGAGTTTGCAGTGGTAAGCCTTCTATGATTCAGAAGGCCTGGTTATTTCATATTACTACTATTAGTTAGGTTTAGGTCTACTAGGGGCCTTGTCCCAGCTTTCAGACAACTTTGATTAGTTCATGGTAGAGATTTCACAAACTGAGTCAAACATTATTATTTAGATATATTTTGAATTTCAGTTTTCAGTATTATGATCACATTCAGATTGACCATGTTTTTGTATTAGATTTCTCTTTCTGTATTACCTTTTAACATATGAATTATGTGCATGATTACCAGATAGATAGAGAAGGGTGTTCTGGGCCTTCATGGTTTGGGATGCTCGTCATGGCTAGGGCCCTAGCTTGGATTATGCCAAACTTTGTATCAGAGCATGGTTCATGGTCCCAAGGTGTCTACGAAATCGCGTCGGGTAAAGTCTTGGTTATGGGTGTGTAGCGTACCATACTTATAATGAAGAGGATACTAGGCGTTTAGGAAATATTTCCCTTCTTTGTGATTTAGTTCGTGCTTCAGATTCTGAACTGTCCCCTAATCAATGATCTTTTATATTTCAGAAACACAGTTATGCCTCTACGTCGTATCATCGATTAAAATGCTTAGGTAGATGAGGTCCATCTCACCCATGGGATGCGGACCCGTAACATAGCTTACACTCCAAAACATGTTCTACTCCAGGAGTCCCTCCAGTCCACCTCAGGCTCCGCAGACTGATGACAACCGTCCCTCAACAGCTCAAAGAGATATTTCAAATGCATAATTCAGATGGTCCATTCACATTCTGATATAGTTGGTAGCTAACCAGGCTCAACGATCAAAAGATGTTGGGTTTATATCAGTTACATCTAAGGCTACCAGGGTTAGACATTTCATGAAAATTAACCCACCTAAGTTCACTAGCACCAAGGTAGAGGAAGATCCACAGGAGTTCATGGATGAGATGGAAAAGATCTTTAAGGTAATGCATGTGGATGAGGTTGAAGGGGTGGAACTACTAACTTATCAGCTTAAGGATGTTGCGAATCAGTTGTATGCCAACTGGGAGAATGGAAAAGGTGAGAGTGCTGAGCCCACTGTTTGGGGCAAATTTGTGAAAGTTTTCCTTGATCGATTCTTTTCTTTGGAGTTGAGGGAGGCCAAAGTGAAAGAGTTTATGAATCTGAAGTAGGGCAGTATAAGTGTCTAGGAGTACACTTTGAAGTTTAATAAACTAGCCCACTATGCACCAGAGTTGACTAGTAATATGAAAGCCCGGATGAGGAAATTTGCATTCGGCCTTTCTGATAACCTGGTGCTTAAGTGCCAGGGGCAATGTTGAATACGGAGATAGACTTTGCTAGGCTGACCATTCATATGCAGTAGGTAGAAGAGAAAAAAAAAGATCTCTAAAGCTAGGGAGGTGGAAAGACAAGCAAAAAGAGCCAGATCAGCCGACCAGAGTCACAGTCAGCCTCAGGGCGGTAGGTGAGGAAATAAATGGCAGAAAAAAAAGAATTAGGGTAATGCATAGTCTACTACCAAAGCCCCAGTACCCCGATCACCAGGACACAGACGATCGTAGAGTTTTCAAACTAACCATGGAACTAGAGCCAGGATACTCGGTCACAGGGTAGTGTGGCTCAGCAGCATCGTACTTTTCCGCAGTCTGAGACTTGTCGTAGAAATCAATTGGGAAGGTGTCAGTTGGGCTCGATTGTGTGTTGTTCATGTGTTCAGTCGGGTCACTTTCAAAGGTAATGTCCATCTACTAGAAAGAATGTTGGTGGTGCAAAGTCTCAGGCAAATTCTTCGGCAGCACCCCCACCTTAGAAGGGTACCACATCAGCTGCTGGAATAGTCACAACTGGTTATATGCTTTGACTAACTGCCAGGAGGTGAAAGCTTCCCTAGATGTTGTTACCGGTATGTTACAAATTTTTTTTTGTGATGTTTATGTGTTACTTGATCCCGGGTCTACTTTATCCTATATGAACCCTTATGTGGCTATTGGTTTTGGGTTTAAGCCCAGTGTAATTTTTGAATCCTTTTCTATTTCCACCCGATAGTGGATTCTATTTTTGCTAGGAGGGTGTACAGGTATTGTGTTGTGACTGTTGGTAGCTAGGATACATTAGTAGATCTCATTTATTTAGATATGGTTGCTTTTGATGCTATCTTGGGAATGGATTGGTTCCATTTGTGCTATGCCACATTAGATTGTAGGACTCGAAGGGTCACTTTTTCTTTCCCGAATGAACCAGTGATAGAGTGGGAAGGACATTCTTTAGAACCCAGAGGGCACTTTATATACTATCTCAAAGCCCACAAACTCATTTCTAAAGGTTTCTTGTACCACCTTATTTGAGTTAAGGTTTTCCAATGCCGAGAGTCTTCCTCTTTAATCTGTTCCCGTAGTAAAAGAATTCCCAGAAGTCTTTCCAAATAATCTCCCAGGAATACCGCCTGACAGGGAGATTGAGTTTGGTATTGATGTGTTGCCAGACACTCATCCTATTTCCATTCCGCTATATAGAATGGCTCCTGTAGAACTAAAAGTGTTGAAAGAATAGTTAGCAGATCTCCTAGATAAGGGTTTTATACGCCCCAGTATGTCTCCTTGGGGCACGCCTGTACTTTTCGTGTGAAAGAAAGATAGTTCCCTTTGTATGTGCATAGACTACCGTAAGCTGAATAAGTTCATGATTAAAAATAAATATCCTCTTCCTAGGATTGATGACCTTTTTGACCAGCTTCAGGGTGCCAAGTTTTTTTCAAAAATAGACCTTCGTTCGGGTTATCATCAGTTGAAAGTTAGGGAGTCAGACATACCCAAGACAGTCTTCCGAACCTGATATGGTCACTACGAATTTCTAGTCATGTCCTTCGGGTTGACTAACGCTCCTGCAGCTTTCATGGATCTTATGAATAGAGTATTCCATCATTTTCTTGACTTGTTCATCATTGTATTTATTGATGATAACCTGATCTATTCTAAGAGTAAAGAGGATCACACCAATCACCTCCGAATTATTCTTCAAACCCTTAAGGATCATCAATTGTATGCCAAATTTTCTGTGTGAATTTTGGTTAGATCCTATTACCTTCTTGGGGCATATTGTGTCCAGTGACGGGATAAGAGTGGATCCCCAGAAAGTTGAAGCAGTGAGAAAAGGGCCCAGACCCATGACTCCAATCGATATTCGGAGCTTCTTGGGTTTGGTAGGGTATTACAGAAGGTTCGTGGAGAGTTTTTCTTCCATAGCTGCTCCACTCACTAAATTGACTCAGAAAAAGGTGAAGTTTGTGTGGTCCGATCTGTGTGAGAATTGTTTTGAGAAGTTGAAAGACAAACTGACCACTACTATTATTTTGACCCTTCCCGAGGGTATAGATGGCTTTGTGGTATACTATGATGTGTCCCATGTAGGACTTGGTTGTGTGTTGATGTAGCATGGTAAGGTAGTGGCTTATGCATCTAGACAGTTGAAGATGCATGAGCGGAACTACCCCACCCATGATTTGGAGTTAGAAGCTATGGTGTTTGCACTTAAGATTTGGCAGCACTACTTGTACGGTGTTCACGTTGATACTTTCACTGACCACAAGAGTCTGCAGTATGTTTTTTCGTAGAAAGAATTGAACCTCAGGCAGAGGCTCTGGATGGAGCTTCTAAAAAACTATGATATAAGCTTGCATTACCATCCAGGCAAGGCAAATATTGTATACGACGCCCTCAGCAGGTTGTCTATGGGAAGCCTTTCTCATGTAGAAGAAGGAAAAAAGAGATAGTGAAGGATATTCACCGCATTTCAAATCTGGGAGTGCGACTCTTAGATTCTGAAGATAGAGGGGGTAATTGTTTATGAGTTAGCTAAGTCATCCCTTTGTGCTAAAGTTAAGGAGAAGCAGGTTGAAGATCCCATCTTGACGCAAATCAAGAAAGATGTGGGTCAACAAAAGGTTATGTCATTTGAAATTAGTGGTGATGGTATTCTGAGATTTTAGGGTTGATTGTGCGTTCCAAATATTGATAGACTGTGGGAAAGAATCCTTGATGAGGCACACACTTCAAGGTATGTCGTTCACCCAAGATCTACTAAGATGTACCATGATCTGAAAACCTTGTATTGGTGGAATAAAATGAAACGTGATGTAGCTGATTTCGTGTCCAAGTGTTTGAACTGTCAATAAGTGAAGGTAGAACACACGAGGTCAGGTGGTACTTCCTAAGAGATAGCCCTGCCTTTATGGAAGTGAGAGATGATAAACATAGACTTCATTATAGGACTTCCGAGATCCCAAAACCTGTATGATTCTATACGGGTGATTGTAGATCGGTTGACAAAGTCAGCCTACTTTTTGCCTGTGAGGACTAATTATTCAGGAGAGGGTTATGCTAAGATTTACATTAAGGAGATATTTCGGTTGTATGGGGAACCAGTGTCCATTATACCCGATAGAGGTAACGCAGTTTTCATCTCAGTTTTGGAGATCTTTTTAGAAGGGTTTACGTACACAAGTGAATTTAAGCACAGCTTTCCACCCTCAGATGGATGGGCAAGCTGAGCGTACCATTCAGACCCTCGAGGATATGTTAAGGGCATATGTCATTAATTTCAAAGGTAGTTGGGTAGATCACCTGCCACTGATTGAATTTTCTTACAATAATAGTTACCATGCCAGCATCAAGATGGCACCTTTTAAGGCTTTGTATGGGAGGAGATGTAGGTCTCCGATAGGATGGTATGAAGTGGATGAGACTCAGTTGTATGGGCTTGATTTTGTTTATCAGGCGATGGAGAAAGTGAAGATCATTAGAGAACGACTCAAGACTGGTCAGAGTCGACAGAAGTCCTACGCCGATGTTCGGAGAAGAAAATTAGAGTTTGAAGTTGGTGATTGGGTGTTTCTCAAGGTTTCTCCTATGAAAGTAGTTATGCGGTTTGGAAAAAGGGGTAAATTGAGCCCTCGATATATAGAGCCATATCAGATTCTAAGAAAGATTGGTGCAGTTGCTTATGAGCTAGAATTGCCTGCAAGTCTGGGTTTCGTTCATTCGGTATTCCATGTATCTATATTGAAGAAATGCATTGGATATCATTCTTTGGTATTACTAGTAGAGGATATCAAAGTGACAGATTCCTTTTCTTACGAAGAAGAGCCCATTGAAATTTTAGATTGCCAAGTTTGAAAGTTGAGGAGCAAAGAGATAGCCTTAGTGAAGGTATTGTAGAGGAATCAAAAAGTTAAAGAAGAAACTTAGGAGTTAGAAGATGAGATGAGAATTAGATATCCCAATTTGTTTTCTTCGATGGATGATGAGACAGAAGGTACTATTCCTATTTTATCTTTCCTAGACCTTATTATGCTTGAAATCGTGTCTGTCTGTGTTTCGCATCATCATTTGGGGACGAATAATCCTAAGGGGGGATAATGTAACGCCCCGCATTTCAGGCTACAATATAGACCATGATTTCGATGTGTTGATAATCCTAAAGCCATAAATCCTATGCCAATATGGCATGTTAATTATATGTGTAGTATCTGAATCCATTCAAGCTTGAATTTAGACTATAGTAGTCCTTTGACTCAAGGACGAGTTGAAAACTACTTGGATCGATTAAGTTTAAGTGGACATTATAATTTTTGTCAACTTCTATCGACTATGACTCTTTATATATGTCAAAATATAGAGCCTATTATATGTAAAATGATAGGTTTTTGTGATAGCTTTCCAACGATACCAATTTTGCTAAAATCCGGCACCCGAGCAAGAAGTTATGGCCTTTCAAAGTAGTATGCGTCACCTAACCAATCGCACATGGCCACTGGAAAGCATATGCGCTAGCATATGCGGCGCCTATGTAAACAAAGGCGATAGCATAGGCGGCGTCTATTTAAACATAGGCGATATCATATGTGGCGCCTATGTAATGGTTTCAAGTGACTTAAACACTCCGTTTTTGGGACAAAATGGTCTTTTTCCCATCCTTGTTCAGCCATAAACACGAAATTTAGTCCCCAATTCTCCAAAATACATCCACATTCATCTAAAAATTCTCAAGAACACTCCCAAGGGTTTCAAACTAAAAAAACTCAATTAAATCAAGATTCAACCGTGGGTTTTCAAAATCGATTAGAGATTCAGAATCCCCAATCCACAAGCTTCATGAAGCACCCATTATTTTCCGAAATAGAGGTACGTGGGGTTTTCCTAAATTCTCATGGGCATAGAAAAATCATGTTTTAGAATGGGGTTTTTGAATACATGCATATATATATATTCATATATTAAATGTTTTAACATTATTGTTTTGGTCTTTTGACCTTCCTCAAAGTGATATGAGAATATGAATGTATGAAACCATGTATTTAAGAATGAATTCATTTTGAGAGCATGATTTTCGGTGAATTCCCTCTTATTATGAATTTTTCAAATTTCTCATAGCATATGAATTATTTTGCAATGCATCCTTGAAAAACACTATATGAAATGATTGAACTCTTATTATGCTTTAAAGGTGGTTTTAAATCACTAAAAAGGAATCTAGCATGAATTTTTAATGTTCATAATGCATGTAATGAAAGAGTGCATGGATTTGCTAAAGGCACTAGACCACCATATGTTGATGAAGTTTTTGCATGATTTTGACTTGAGTTTCGAAACACAAAATCTTCTATATCAGTTGCATGTTTTTTGGTGGTCTAAATTATGATTTAAATGAAAGATTTATCTTAATGTATTATGGCTTAGAAATCATGACTTGCAAGTCCTGGTATGACGATACCAATTCAGACCAATGCCATATCAGACTCAGACTAATAGACATTTCAGACTATCATGATTTTAGATATTCAGAATGTTGCATGTACAGAAAAGGTTAAAAATGGGCATACAGAGATGTTAGGTGGTTCCCTGAAGAGGGCTTGAGTTTAAGCAAATCATTGCCTAAAACTGTGGTTTGCCGACCCAGGTATATTATTATACGCTAACTTAAGTGTCGTAGAGCGTATTAGATTCAGGAACTCCAATCCTTGCGGCATACTCAGATTGGAGGCTTCCCTGCCGAGTCAATGGTGGATTCCATATCGCCCATGGAATATCTGACTTGTAGGGGATACCACCTAACTCAGAAGTAATGCACAGATCAGGGTTTGAGATTTACAGACAGGTTTTATATTTTCAGAAGATGCCCATATGTTTTCAGAAACTATTTTATGCATAATGTTTGATGAAAATTTGCTCTCACGTATTATATATATATGTTCAATTACTCTATTTTGAATTGCTTCGCATGCAAGTACAATTGTGTTGACCCCCTCTCTTTCCAGGTTCTGAGGCACAGTCTAGGGGTCCAGATAAATAGTAGAGATTTTAGATCAAAGACCAGAGTTTGCAGTGGTGAGCCTTCTATGATTCAGAAGGCCTGGTTATTTCATATTACTATTATTAGTTAGGTTTTGGTCTACTGGGGCCTTGTCCCAGCTTTCAGACAACTTTGATTAGTTCATGGTAGAGATTTTGTAGACTGAGTCAGAAATTATTATTCAGATATATTTTGGATTTCAGTTTTCAGTATTATGATCACATTCAGATTGACCATGTTTCTGTATTGGATTTCTCTTTCCGCATTACCTTTTATCATATGAATTATGTGCGTAATTACCAGATAGATAGAGAAGGGTGTTCCGGGCCTTCATGGTTTGGGATACTCATCACGGCTAGGGCCCCAGCTCAGGTCGTGATAGGGAAGTGTGGGTTCAATGCATCCTACTTCCCCAGAAGCTACATGCCATTGTAGGTTTAGGGACCTCACCAGAGAGTGTTTCCCCTTGCCCAACATGGGCTTAGTTTAGTGATCACTCCAGTTCAAGATCTAATTTGATGACAAGGATAGAATAACCCTCCTCAACGTGGGTCAGATGTTGGACTCCATAATTTCTCACATTGTTTATGTCAGTTACATGATAGCTCCCATATTTTCAATCAGTACTTAGTCTAAATTGGTTCAGGTTTTCTTGACCAAGCAATCAAATTACTAGTTATTTAGTCAGTCAGTTTTGATAGATTATTTTAATTTCTTAAATATCAGTTATTCAGTTATTTAGATCATGTCAGTACATGTTTTGCTTGGTCTTGCACCCGTTTTACATGTTTGTGTTTTAATGCTCAGTATCCATAGATGATCCTCAGTTTGTTTTATAGTCTATTCATCTTTACATGAGATTTACATACAGTATCAATGTTTTACCTCTTTCCAGCTTACAAAATTATTTTTAGTTCGTGATTTATGAATTTCACGACTTACAGTTTTCATGGATAGCCATGTTTTTAAATGTATGTTGCAGATAATAACTTATATCCTTAGTTTTAAAGCATTTTATAAATATTTCTATTATTTAGTGCATGTCTCCATATACTGAGTACATTCCAAAGTATTGATCCACATATAATTCTACATGCTACATTGTCTCATAATATAGGTACCATTTGTATCCCACATATCATAATCAGACAGATTGCAGCTTTCAGCCAGCAGGTGATGAGTTCTCTTTTTTTGGAGACTCTAGTCAGTTATATTTCATGTACTATAATATTATTATTCATATGCATTGATTAGGTGTAGTTGGAGAAATATCCCAGCTATCTATAGTCAGTATAGTAGAGGCTTTATAGATAGTCATTTAGAGTCATTGCATGTAATTCAAGTTTCTTTCTTCAGATTTATCAAGTTGTAAACTTTATTAGTATTACATTAATTTAGACTTTCTCATGATTATGTTTCCGCTCAGTAAATTTAGTTTTTATACAATTTAAATTAGTTGCTCAAGTAGTATGTCAGATCATGGGTTAGCTTGGGATCACTTGTGGTTCCATGCACCATGTTATGACTAGGGATAGTCTCGGGTTATGATAAACTTGGTATCACAACACAAGGTTCATGTTTCCTAGGGTTTCTTTGAATCCATGTCTAATAGTCTTACGGGATAGTACAGAGACGTCTGTACTTTTCTTTGAGAGGCTACATAGCATTTAAGAAATGTTTCCCTTCTTTCATATCTCAGATCGTGCTGTAGAAATGTTCTCTAAGAAATTTATATAGATTCTCCTGATGCCCCATTTATGTAGACTTTGCCTTATTTATTTGGGAATGGAAACAATTAGACTTAAATTCCTGTGTATAGAGTTTTCTCAAATAGTCCCCATAGATATTTATGGGATTGCATGTGGGATTAAACAGATCCCATAAGTGCCCTTATGTATGAAAATCATGCATTGAGCTAAAGTCAAATGTGCTCTCAGATCCCTTCTCATAATCCTATGACAACATTTGATCTAGAGTTAGATGGATGAACCTAGAAGTTTAACAATAGTAATGTAAGGATATCTGGATTTAGTAGATCATATATCCATGGGGTTAGTTGTATGTAAGGTAAAACAGTAGGCTTGAAATAGTTTATGCAAGAATTAAGTTTATTAATTTGAAATTAAGTATGATGATGTGAGTATGATCTAGAAGTGTACCCTAGGGTGATATGGGATTGTATTATTTTTAAGTTTTAATAGTGTGTGTGCTTAGATAGTACCCTTGAGTTGTTATATATGAATGAGGCTATGTACTATATGATGTTCTTACCAGATAAGTTATGGGTTATAGGTTGTTGATGTTGGGTATGTTGGTGAAATGGTAATTCACATGGTTTAGGAAAAAAATATAAGTTTAAAGATGTAATATTAGTAGGCTATGAAGGAAAAGAGACATATTATATTTTAGTAGGGAAAGTATACTATCTAGAAGGGTGTAAATAAGATGACTATTAGGGATATAGAAAGTTAAGAGTTTATAGCAGAAGGAAGTACTAGCAATGGGTTTTACACTTTCAAGTGTAGTCTTTCAGGGTGAGTTTATTACTTATGTATAATTGTTTTATCTCAGATTCTAGAGTAAAGTGGTTGAAGTTTAGTTTAGAGTTTATTAATTGGGTCCACAGACTTAGAATGGTGTCTTAAAGTTAAGGGAGAGATGATAGAACAAGGAAACAAGTCAGACTCTTAGATTTTAGTAGTAATGCTAGTATATTGTAGAACAATAGTGTGGGAGGAAGATACCCGACCAATTCTTATCTTAGTGTGAATTTTTGTACTTCAGTCATTACAACATCTACTTATGCCTTACAAATCAGCTCCATGTTCATAGCTCATATTCATGCATTTGCCATAAAAATCATGTATGCTTCTAGTTCCTAGTATGAGGAGTTCCAGTTTACTCAGTAGTACGAATTATATTCCATGAATTTATGAACTCCAAACTCGGGTCATGCAACTCATGACTCATGAACTCATGCTTTACAGTATGATCAATTCTCCTATCTCATGGTGAACTCTTAATGACTAGTAAAATTCAGATTATATCATGTGTGTCCTCAGTTTTGATCTCTTTCATGAATTTATGCTTAAGATACTCTATTTCTCAGTCCTTAGTTAAGTGTAAAAGTTATGCATAGTATTGTTTCATGCTACAGGTCCCCATGTTCTAACCTTTCAGTGACCTCTTTTTAATGTTAAGATAGTGGTAATGAAAAATTTAAGATCAATGGTTTAATAGGAGAGAGTAAATGTTTCTTGTTGAGGAAATATTGTTGGATACTTGTTTAATATAAGGCTATAAGGTTGAAATAATATTGAGGTTAAGCTTTTTTTTGTATATGTCATGGTTAGTTGAGAATTCTATTTGTTTCTTCTTAGGGATAGTGTATGGAAGTTGTTATTGACAAGAGGTGTTAGAAAATCAGGAAAATTTCAAAGTGGGTTGATTGACCAAAAGTTTATATAGGTATAATGATAGTCTTGAGAGTCATGATGGTATATAAGTAGATGGATGTATTGTGCGCTAGTGAATTTCTAGTAAGAGGTTAAATTTAGTTATTGAAGTGGTAAGAAGAATTATCCTTGAGATAAAAGATGTGAAACACGCATGTGGTATCAATTTCATGGTTTATACTTGTATTACAGTGTTGTGTATTGAACTTTGTACTTTTGAGTTAGGCTTGAACATATTGAGAGTGCGTAGTTCAACTCAAACTTTGGCTAGCATAGTTATATGTTCCCATGTAAGAATTATAAGTTGAATCAAGTGAGCATTGTATTTAATGGGAAAAGTATAGTTACGGGAGTATTTGAGAAGTGTGCCTAAGCTTGAAAGTTACAAGTTGCATTGCCTAAGGCCTAGTCATTTTATCCCAACTTATGTTTTATAGGCTTATGTTCCATGTTATAGAGTTAAAAACATATTAAGATTCCTTATTCAGATACCTTGTACAGATCATGCCCAAGAATTCTTTGCTCCCTAAAGTTACTAGAACTTCTTAGAAAGATTGTTGAAGAAATAATCGATTTGAGTACGAACAGTTAGTATGATCAAGTCTACATAGCATGCAATCCAATTTAGAAATCAAGAAGATAAGATTCTATAGATTTCCAACTTTCCATCTAGTCTTACTACCCAAAGTTTCATGAGTATGGCTCTTCCATAAGGTAAAATATTCGCATCCATGCAAATTATGAATTTAGATCATTCCATGCATCAGTTTTAGATTCAGATATTAAGTCATAATTTAGCTCGTAAGTGTTCCGTACCTCATCTCATCCTTTCCTTAGTATTTTAGCCAAGTCAGTATCATTCGGGGATGAATGATCCCAAGGGGGAGATATTTTAATACCCCATGTTTCAAGATCACTGTGCAACGTCTGATTCCTTTTCTTTAGTTATATACATAATATACAAGTCATATTTTGTAGTCGTAACCAATACAGCATAAAATGGTTGACGTTCCATTTTAGGTACGACTTGACTCTTAGAGTCATAAGATTACAATATGTGCCGTATAATGTAAAGTCATGAGTACAACAATATAAGTTTCTTAAGTTTCTGTCTAGTGATGGCTACAAGTCGTAATAACTTATTAAGAGTCATAAGATATGAACCGTATCCTAACTAGTGAAGGATTCAAGAATCAAGCCTTATGTTTTGATAGATTTATAAGTTACTTGGGAAAATATTAAGTCCTAAAATAGCTCCTAGCTCATGAACAAGTCAAAACATTCCTTTATCGATTAAATTCCTGGGATGTATATAAGTATAGTCAATTTCAAATGAGCATAACTTATATTATACTAATAACTTATGAGCTTATGACTAATCACCAGATAGATAATTTAATTAGCTTTCCAACTGTACCAATTTTGGCTTAATCTGATATCAGGGTGAAAAGTTATGTCCAAATTACTGCAGCGCTGTCAAATATGTCAGTGGATACGACTCACTGATGATGACTCGTAAGCAGACCATACAATTCATCATGAGGAGTCGTACCCACAATAGTAGGGGTTGAATTTTGGGCTACTAGTGTCTACTCAAGGTATGAACCATACCCAGAACATATGAGTCGTACCCAAACACGTCAGGACGACTTCTAGGTAATATTTTGAAGGTTTCTAAGGGTTTTTTTGGTCTTTTCTCCCCTTATAACTCCCAATCCACGACATTTAACCCCAAGGGGCATTACTTTTCCTCTCTTTTCCATCAATCAAACAACACAAAATCCCTATTTCTATTCTCAAGAACAATTTTAGGGTTCCTCACCCAAAATTCATCCTTTAATTCCCAAGATTCAAATTCAAGAATATCAAGATTAGGGTTTTCTCATCAAGTCATCTCTCTAGCCTCAAAATTCAAGTCTTCTTTGCAATTCAAGCATCCAAGGTCCAAATTTCAAGCTTCTCCTTCAAGGATTCAAACAATTAAGGTATGTGGGGTATTCATCAATGGGTCCCTTTCACCCATTGGGCCCAAAAAACATATATTAATTTGAAAGTATGAATCTTATCCTATTTTATCAAATTATCCATGGATCTTATGACTTTTTATTAAATTGAATTAAAGCCATCTTAATGAGTGTTTCCATGCCATTTAAGTAACTTCATGTTTGAATTACAATTTCCCTCATTTAGTTACTTTGATTTTATGATGAGTCATCATTTTATGAATTAAACCATGTAAACATGTTGTCCTCCCATATTTAATACATTCCCATGTTCAAATTTATATATTTCAGTAGTTATTGGAATTTACTATCTTTTAAGTCTTTAAATTATGATCATCTATCACTGTTTAAATGTTATCATCGATATTTGTAATCATTCAGTGCTGATGGGTTATGAATATCCGATACTTATGTGTTTACTTACATTTCAGACCTCACAAGTAATAAGCCAGTCAACTCATGATTTTATAGTTATACTCTGTTTCTCATGACCATGATGAACACTATCAGTTTACATATTTATAATTACTTTAGAATTTGTATGCTCTATTATTTTTAAAATACCTTGACCAGAGCTCATCAATTATCAGTGCATGTACTTATTAGCACTTCAGTGTCTTTTAGTTGGGAGTAGGATTTGTAACTGAGTGGGAAGTATGGGTTCAATGTATCCTACTTTCCCAGATACTACGTGCCACCATTGGATTAGGGGCCTCTCTAGAGAGTGTTTCCCCTTGCCCAATATAAGCTCAGTTTAGTGATCACTCCAGTTCAGGTTCTACTTTATTGGTAAGGATAGAATAGCCCTCCTCAATGTGGGTTAGACATTGGTCTCCGTGATAGCTCACATAGTTTATATCGGTTAAATGATAGCTCCTATAGTTTCAGTTAGTACTTAGTCTAAATTAGTTCAGGTTTGCTTGACCAAGCAGTCAGATTACCAGTTATTTAGTCAGTTAGTTTTTACAGATTATTTCAGTAATTTAAATATTAGTTATTCAGTTATTTAGATCATGCCAGTATATGTTTTGATTGGTCTTGCATCCATTTTACATGTTTTGTTTTCATGCTCAATATCCATACATGATCCTCAGTATGTTTTACAGTCAATTCAGCTTTACATAAGATTAATATATAGTATCCATGTTTTACCGCTTGCTCACTTACAAAATTATTTTCAGTTCATGATTTATAAATCTCACAATGGCTTACAGTTTTCATGGATACCCATGTTTTTAAATGTATATTTCAGCAAATAACTTATATCCTCAGTTTTAAAGCATGTTAAAATTATTTCCATTATTTAGTGTATGTCTTCATATACTCAGTACATGCAAAAGTACTAATCCACATATATGTCTATATACTACATTGTCTTATAATATAGGTACCATTTGTACCCGACACATTATAGTCAGATAGTTTACAACTTCGAGCCTACAGGTGATGAGTTCTCCTATTTTGGGGACTCCGGTCAGTAGTAGTTCACGTACTATATTGTTATTATTCATTTATATTGATTAGTGATAGTTAGAGGCATGTCCCAACTATCTATACTCAGTATAGTATAAGCTTTATAGAAAGTCAGTCAGAGACATTAAAGGTAATTTAAGTTTCTTTCTTTAAATTTATCAGGTTGTAAACTTTATCAATATTACATTAAGTCAGACTTTTGCATGATTATGTTTTTGCCAAGTAAATTTAGTTTTTTTATACAATTTAAATTAGTTTCTCAAGTAGTATGTTAGATCATAGGTTCTCTTTGGATCACTTATGGTTCAAAGCACTGTGTTACAACTGGGGAGAAGTCTCAGGTCATTATAGTGAATGAGTATGCCTTGAAATTCCAATAGTTATCCACTATGCTCCAGAGTTAGTTTCTAGTATAAGGGGTAGAATGAGGAAGTTTGCTTTTAGTTTATCTTGAGATTTGGTATTGGAATGTAAGGGTGCAATGTTGGACAATGATATGGACATCTCTATACTTGAGGTTTATATGCAGCAAATAGAGGATAAGAAGAAAAAACGGTCATAGATCAGGGAGAGGCAGAATAAAAAATTTAGGTATTCAGAGTAGGGTAGATATTAGCAAGCTAGTAGGAGAGGTGGTAGATCGTGGAGCAAGAAGAATACTTGGGGAAATTCTGGTTCATATTTTGCATCTAGTAATCCTTATAAGTTGTCTTGTGATCATCGTTTAGGCTGGTAGTGGTCCTAAGGCACAGGGTGCCAAGTCTCAGGTTGTGGAGCTCAGTCAGCCCTGCCATATCCTCTTTATAAATTTTACAGTCAGCTTTATCGAGGTCATTATGATAAAGGGAGAAATTGGTGCTTTAATTATGGTCAGCCTGGTCAAATATAGAGGTATATCCCAATGGCTAAGGCAACCACTGGGGATATTAAAGTTTTGGTCGTCATATCTTCAACTTCTCCACCAAAGGGTGCTACTTCTAGTATCGACACCGGTCTTAATTATCTTTATGCTCTTGCTACTCACTAGAAATTTGAGGCATCTTTTGATATTGTCACTGGCATGTTAATGCTCTCCTCTCGTAATGTTTATTGTCTTCTTGATCCAGGGTCCACCTTTTCCATTGTAACCCTATATGTGGCTATATATTTTTGTTTTGGTCCTGAAAGTATTTCTGGCCCCTTTTTTGTGTCTACTCTAATGGGTGATTCTGTAGTTGCTAGAAGGATCTATATGGTTTTTGTAGTATCTATCTTTCATATAACGACCTTGGTGAATTTAATAGAGTTGGATTTTGATGTTATTTTATTGATGGATTAGCTTTATTTGTGTAATTTTTCTTTAGATTATAGGACGCATAGGGTCCGTTTCCATTTCCCTAATGAGCCAGTATTAGAATGGAAGGGGAGTTCCTTAGTGCCTAAAGGGAGTTTTATGTCTTATCTTAGGGATCAGAGGTTGATTTTGAAGGGGTGTCCTTATAAATTGGTTTAGGTAAAATATTCAACTTTTGAGGGTCCCTCTTTGCAAGCTTGAAACACCTTGGCTTTGAACCCTTAGAAAAATTGCCTAGTTGGAGATTCTGGACAACATAGGACTAGAAAGTACTAGTCATATGTTAGGGTATAAGTAGGGTCCCTCTCTCATATGTTGGTTAGTGTGTTTGGGTTGGTTTTAATAAATGATATGACTAAGCTACATAATAGTTCTATGGTAGGATACGAGGTGTATGATGACAAGTCATATGATGCCCAAAGCCTTGTTTAAGTAATTATGATCAAGGTACGGTTCCCATGGTACTTCTCCTATGATAGGATACAACTTAGGCTTTTGAAGTCATATATTGTACATATTGGAGGTCCATGGTGAGGCGAAGGATACGAGATAGGGTACCACTCATACCCGAGGATATGGTTTAGGTGCAAAAGTCATACCATCCTACTTATGTTTTTAAGCTTTTCAGCTAGGGACATTTTAGACATTTCCCACCCCTAAAGTCTTTTGACCCATGACTTATAAGATTGTTTGGCCCTTCATTCTTCACTTTGACAAGATCAAAATATTCCAAAATCTTCTCAAAACTTCTTTAATAAGATTGGACGCTAGGATTTCAAAAGGTATTCATCTAGAGTCTAAAGGGGTAAAGTTCTTTCCATAAATCATCTTGTGTACGTCATGTGACTCTATCCCTTATTGTTAATTCAAAATATCATTCCTTTTAAACATTTATTATGATTTGTAAATGGTGATTTTGAAACCAAATGTTGAGGGTTTTGATGCATAGTGAGGAGTATAGTTTACTCTTGTTTAAACTTGTGTTTATACATGTTTTTGGTGATGGTTTGAACATGTGGGTGTTTTTTTATTATGATTTAACAAATGGGTCATTAGTAACCCTAAGCTTGATGATTTTTACTTTGATTTTGGTCATTGTAAAGGTATGACCTCAAGGTGTTTGCGATAATATCTAAGAGAAATAACAAGTTACATGTTAATAGGGTTTTGAACTAAGGAAATGGCTTAATAGGTAATAATTATTGGTGAATAACATTGTAAAGGGCTTGTTGGCTATGTAATGAGTTAATTGGTAACTTGGGTGGTTTAATTGGCTAAAAAAGGTTTTGAGTCCTTAAGTATGAAATTGAATTATGTTTGAATTAAAGCTTGGTATAATAATACTAATGAAGAATGGATGGTTTAGTAAAGGTCTTGATGACCAAAATTTGACTTGAATGGTGGTTCAAACAAGGCATTGTCCTATTTAAGTGATTGATTGATAAATGAACATATAGACCTTATGGTCACGTATGGTGTTAAATTGTAGCCTTGAAAGCTTGAATTGGCTAAGTGGGTTAAGAGTCCTTAAATGTTTAATGAGTGGATGTGAATGCATGGAAAAAGGGTTAAGAGTCTCAATGTCGACTAGTAATGGACACGATGGCTTATGGTTAGAATCCACTTATTTAATAAGATGGCTTATAGTTATAATCCACTTGTCTAATAAAACGGCTTATGGCGAGAGTCAACTTATATAATAAGATGGCTTATGGTTATAGTCCACTTGCTTAATTAGATGACTTGAGTTTAGACTCATCTTGATTAATATAACTGGGATGTTCAAACTTCCTAATCTACTCAAGTGGGAGGTTAGAGTCCTCCACTTCATGGTTCATGATTGGGTGATTTGAAATGCATGCTAATGCCTTGTTCCCTTTCCCGATACTTAAGGTATCTATATATCTACATATATGCCTATGTATATAAATGTGGTTGCTTATGATGGTTTGACTTGGTTTTGAATAATGGCAATATTTTATCCTTATCCTTGAGTTACATGCTAGCTCTCCAACCACTAATCGTCTCAGGATGATGTGTGCCTATACGATGTAGGGGCCAGAGCTTTTTCTTCTCTTCCTGCATAGTGACTAGGTGTTTGAGCAATTTTTGTGTTGACTTTGAAGTAGTGAGATTGCATACATCAGAAGGCATACATTTTATAGTCTTTCTATCTTATGTCATAGACTTATTTTAGACTTGGTTTTAGCAATCGTCAGGGGCATGTCCCGATATATTATAGACAATGGATTGGTAGAGGTTTTGTGGATGACTGTGGACTTGGGTATCCTGGTTTAGTATGTTGACATTAATGGATTGATTAGACACTTCTTAAGTGATTATTGTTAGTCTTGTTTTTGCTATTTTGTTATATGGTTGGAATTAATCCGACACTTATGGATTGATGTGATCGTTAGGTTAGGTTAGAAGGGGGATCTCTGGTCTTTTTTGGAGTTAAGATGCCCATATGACAAGGTCCAATTTTTGGGTTGGTATCAGAGCCTAGGTTCATAGTTATTTAGGTGTCCATAAATTCGTATCAAGTAGAGTCTCTTTTATGGGCATGTAGTATGCCACACTTAAAAGAGAGAGGTTGTGAGGCATTTAGGAATGTTTCCCTTTCTTGTGGATATTTATCGTGCTATAGAGTCTAAGGTCTTGGATTGTTTTGATTTTTGTTTGCTTACTCTTTATATCATGCCTCCGAGAAGATCTGATGTTCAGGAAAACCTTCTATCCTGGCTATGGATATTATGGATAGAGCTCGTCCAACCTATGGAGTCCAAACTCAGTCTAGAGGTTTGGTTCTTAATGGTCTTGGAGTTCCACCAGCTCCCTCTAGTCCTCCTCAAGTTCATCAGGCTAACGTTATGAATGCTGTGTTTCATCAGTTGATTCATATGATTGCTCAGTTGGTAGCTTCTCAGGTTAAGCATGGTGCAATTACTACTCCATCTTCTGAGGCCACAAGGGTTGGCCAGTTTATGAGGTTGAGTCCTCCAACCTTTACTAGTGTTAAGGTGGAGGAAGATCCTTATGGTTTTCAAGATGAGATAAAAAAGATTTTTAGGGTTTGCATACCACTAATTTGGAAGGGGTGAAGTTTACGGCCTATAAGCTGAAGGATGTGGCATACCAATGGTACGAAGAATGGGATCAAGCAAGGGGTGATGTTGATGAGTCATCTTTATGGGAGGGTGTCTCTAATGCATTTTTAGACTGCTTCTTTTCTCAAGAGTTAAGGGAAACAAAGGCAAAAGAGTTTGTTAATTTAAGCCAAGGAAAGATGTCAGTCAAGGAGAGTGCCTTCAAGTTTTATCAATTGTCTTGGTATGCTCCGGTAATGATTTCTAGCATGAGGTCTACGATGCGTAAGTTTTCCTTGGGACTATCTCGTGAGTTGATCCTTGAGAGGAAGGCTGCATTATTAATCAAGTATATAGACATATCTAGGTTGGGGATATATATGCAATAAGTAGAGAAAGAGAAAAAAAACAAATTGAGATTGATGGGAGGTAGATCAAGATGTCTTAGTTTTCTAAACAAAGTGGAGGTCAAAAGTTTAGTGGTAAGTTTTCTAAGAGAAGGAATTGGGTGAGTCCCAACTCCTATTCCATGGCTAGTACCCCCTACTTAAGGACATTAGAAGATAGACGTTTGTAGAGTGGTAATGCTTCTTGGTCACAAGGTGCCTAGTTTCAGGCCAGTATGGCCCAATCAGAACCAACCTACCCTCTTTGTAGATTTTGTAATTAGCATCATTGTGGCCCGTGTGAAAAGGGGAGGAACAGATATTTTAGATATGGTTAGATTGGTCACATACAGCTAGAGTACCCTTCTCTAGGAGCTTCTTGGGCCAACAGCACCCCTATTGCTACTTCATCTACTCCTTTACCAAAGGGTGCTACTTCTACTTCTGCTTTTTTTCTAGTACTGGCACTGGCAAGAATTGATTAGATGCACTTGCTACTCACCAGGAGTCCAAGGTGTCTATGGATGTTGTTACGAGTACATTAAAACTTTTTTTTATGATATGTATTATTTACTTGATCTGGGGTCCTCTCTCTCTTATGTGACCCTATATGTGGCTATGCATATTGGTTTTGGTCCTGAGTATCTATTAGTTCCTTTTCTATTTCTTCCCTGATAGGAGACTCTATGGTTGTTAAAAGAGTCCATAGAGGGTATGTAGTAGTTGTTGATAGAGTTAGACATGATAAATTTTAATATTATTCTGGAGATAGATTAGCTGCATTCGTGCTATGCTTCCTTAGATTGTCGAACCCATAAGGTTATGTTTAAATTCCCTAATGAGCCGGTCATTGTATGGGAAGAGGGTTCTTTAGTGCCTAAGGGAAGGTTCATCTTATATCTTAGAGCCCAAAAGTTGATTTCTAAAGGGCTTTTGTATCATTTAGTCTGAGTTAAAGATTCTAACTTGGAAGGTCCTTCTCTAGAATCTGTTCTCATGGTTAATGAGTTTCCCAAGGTCTTTCCCTAAAAATTTTCTGGTATTCCTCTTGATAGGGAAATTAATTTTGGAATTGATTTAGTTTTGGAAACTTGTCCAATTTCTATCCCTCCTTATAGAATGGCTCCAACAAAGTTGAAGGGGCCTAAGAAGCAGTTGAAAGATCTCTTAGATAAAGGTTTTATTTGTCCTAGTGTGTCTCCTTGGGGTGCTCCAGTGTTGTTTGTGCGCATAAAGGATGGTTCCCTTTAGATGTGTATTGAATATCGTTAGTTAAATAGGGTAACCATATAGAATAAGTATCCTCTTCATAGGATCGATGATTTATTTGATCAACTTCAAAGTGTGAAGTGTTTCTCTAAGATTGATCTTAGGTGGGTTATCATTAGCTTAAGATAAGAGAGTTGTATATCCCAAAGACTGTCTTTAGGACCCGGTATGGTCACTATGAGTTCCTATTTATGTCTTTTAGGTTGACCAATACCCCATTGGTATTTATTGATTTGATAAATAGGGTCTTCCATCTATTTCTGGATTTGTTTGTCTTTGTCTTCATTGATGATATCTTGGTCTATTCTATGAGTAAGGTGGATCATGTCGATCACCTCTATATAGTGTTGCAAACCTTAAAGGATCATCGTTTACATGCCAGGTTCTCTAAGTGTTAGTTTTGGTTAAAGGCTGTGACTTTTCTTTGTCATGTTATCTCTAGTGAAGGGTTTATAGTGGTCCACAAAAGGTTGCGGTAGATAAGAAATGGCCTAGATTTGTGACTCCAACTAACATTCAGATCTTCTTTGATCTAGCCGGTTACTATAGGATATTTGTGGAAAGTTTTTTTACTATAGCTTCCCTATTGACTAAGTTGACCCAGAAAAAGGTCAAGTTTTTGTGGTCGGATACGTTTGAGGGTAGTTTTAAGAAGTTGAAGGGTAATTTAACTTCATCTTTGGTTTTAACCTTTCTCGAGGGTAATGATGGTTTTGTTATGTATTATGATGCTTCTAATATTAGGCTTAGTTGTGTATTGATATGGCATGGTAGGGTGGTCTACTATGCTTCTAGGAAATTGAAAGTTCATAAGAAGAATTACTCGACTCATGATTTAGAGTTGTTAGACATGGTATTTGCATTGATTATCTGACGTCATGATCTCTATAGGGTTTATGCTGACTTTTTTTCTAATCATAAGAGTCTTCAGTCTGTGTTTACTCAGAATGAGTTGAATCTCAGAAAAAAATGGCTTGAATTGCTAAAGGACTACAATATGAATTTCCATTACCATCCAGGCAAAGATAATATAGTTGTTGTTGCTCTTAGCAGGTTATCCATAGGGAGTTTATCTCTTGTGGATGAGGATAAGAGGGATTTCGTAAAGGACATTCATCATTTGGCTAATTTGGAGTTCGTCTGATGGACTCTAAGGATAGTGGTGTATTTGTGCATCAGGTATCACAATCATCTCTTGTGGTTGAGATAAAGAAAAAAATATTAGATCCCATTTTGATTAAGATTAAGAGTAATATGGTTCAAACAAAGGTTGTTGATTTTGTGACTGGTGGTGATGGTATCTTGAGGTACCAAGGTAGGCTATGTGTTCCTGATGTAGATGAAATAAGAGAAATGATTATGGCCAAGGCTCTTGGATCTCGTTATTCTATTCATCCCGGTTCTTCAAAGATGTATCATGATCTTAGGGAGTTCTATTGGTGGAATAATGTAAAATGAGATATGGCTAGCTATGTGGCTAAGTGTATGGCATGTTAATAAGTGAAAGTTGAACACATGAGACTCGAAGGTTTATACCAAGATATTGAGTTGCCCAAATGGAAGTTGGAGGTAATCAATATGGATTTCATCACCTAACTTCCTCGGTATTGGAACCAATTTGATTCTATTTGGGTTATTATGGATAGGATGACCAAGTCCACTCACTTCTTGTAGGTGAGGACTAGTTATGTGATAGAGGATTATGCTAAGTTGTATCTTGCAGAAATTGTGAAATTACATGGTGCTCTAGTTTCTATCATCTCAGATTGTGGTACTCCGTTCTCATCTTATTTTTGGAGGTCATTCAAAAAAGGCTTGAGGACTAAGGTGTGCTTTAGTATCCACCCGCAGATGGGTGGACAAGCAAAAAGTACCATTCAGACTTTGGAAGATATGCTCTATGCATGTGTGATTGATTATGGTAGTAGTTGGTACGACCATTTGCCTTTGATTAAATTTTCCTATAATAATAGTTACCACTCCAGCATTGGTATGGCTTCTTTTGAGGCGTTGTATGGTAGGGGGTGTCATTCTCCTATTGGGTAGTATGAGGTTAGTAAGGGAAAGTTGCTTGGACCTAATTTAGTTCACCAAGCCTTGGATAAGGCAAAGGTGATTTGTGATTGGTTGAAAGCTGCTCAAAGTCACTAAAATTCCTATGCAGATATGAGGCATAGGGATTTGAATTTTAATGTTAGAGATTGGGTAGTCATAAAGGTATCTCCCATTAAGGGAGTGATGTGGTTTGGTAAGAAAGAGAATCTTAGTCCTCAGTATATTGGTCCATATTTGATTTAAAAGAGGGGTGGTAATATTACCTATGAGTTGGAGTTACCCTCGTGTTTGAGCTCCATTTATTCGGTATTCCATGTGTCCATGTTGCGGAAATGTATAGGTGATCCTTCATTAGTTGTTCCCTTGGAGGATATTGGTATTTCAGACTCTTTGTCCCACGAGGAGGTCCTTATAAGGATCTTGGATAGACAAGTTCGACAATTATGAATGAAAGAGGTGGCTTTGATGAAGGCTCTATGGAGGAACCAAAAGTTTAAAGAAGCTACTTGGGAGGACATGGAGTCCAAGTATCCATATATGTTTTTTGTCCCCAAAACTCATGCTTGGGGTACGTGTCAATTTTCTTATCTTTATTGTATGTGTTTATTTTCTTACTTGGTTAAAAGGGTGAGATTGATGTGTGATAATGTATTAACTTGTGCTTGTGCTTTCCTTACCCGTCATTTGAGGATGAATGATCCAAGTTGGGGAGAATTGAAACACCTTGGCTCGTAACCCTTAGAAAAATTGCCTAGTTGGAGATTCTGTGCAACATATGACTAGAAGGTACTATTTTTATGTTAGAGTCCCTCTCTTGTATGTTGGGTAGTGTGTTTGGGTTGGTTTCTGTCCAAGATATGACTAAGCATCATACTATTTGTATGGTAGGATACGAGTTCTATGATGCCAAATCGTATGATGCCCAAAGTTTGTTCAAGGTGATTCTTATCAAAGTACAGTTCCCATCGTACTTCAAACATGATAGAATACGACCTAGGGTCTTATAGTCATATGTTGGATAGTTTAGAGGTCCACGGTAAGGCCTTGTGTACAAAATAGGGTGCCACTCGTACCCTAGGGTATGGTTTAGGTGTGGAAGTCGTACCCTCCTGCATTTGTTTTTTAGCTTTTAAGCTGGGGATATTTTAGACATTTCCCACCCCTAAACCCTTATGACCCATAACTTATAATATTGTTTTTCCCTTCATTCTTCACTTAGACAAGATTAAAACATTCAAAATCTTCTCAAAACTTCTTCAACAAGATTGGAGGCTAGGGTTTCAAGAGGTATTCATCTAGAGGGTAAAGGGATCCAGTTCTTTCCTAAATCATCTTGTATAAGGCATGTTACTCTTTCCCTCGTTGTTAATTCAAAATATCATGTGTTTTAAACATTGATTATGATTTGTAAATGGTGGTTTTGAAACCAAATGTTGAGGATTTTGATTCATAGTGGTGAGTATTGTTTACTCTTGTTTAAACTTGTGTTTATACTTGTTTTTGGTGATGGTGTGCTCATGTGGGTGGTTATTAATTATGGTTTAAAAAATGGGTCATGAGTAACCCTTATTTTGATGATTTTTACTTTAATTTTGGTCATGGTAAAGGTATGCCCTCAAGGTGTTTATGAAAATGTCAAAGAGAAATAACTAGTAACATGTTAATAGTGTTTTAACTATGGCAATGGTTTAATAGGTAAGAATGATTGGTAAACGACTTTGTAAAGGCCTTGTTAGCCATATAATAAGTTAATTAGTAACCTGGGTGGTTTGATTGGTTAAAAAGGGTTTGAGTCCTTAAGCATGAAATGGAATAATTTTTTTACTAAATCTTGGTGTAAGAATGCTAATAAAGAAAGAATGGTTTGGTAAAGGTCATGATGACCACAATTTGACTTGAATGGTAGTTGAAACTAAGGCATTGGTCTATCAAAGTAATTGAATGATAAATGGTTCATAAACACCTTGTGGTCATGTATGGTGTTGAATTGTAGCCTTGAAGGCTTGAATTGGCTAAGTGGTTTAGAGTTCTTAAATGTTGAACTAACTGGATGTGAATGCCTGGACAAAGGGTTAGAGTCTAAATGTCAACTAATAATGTACACAATGGCTTGTGGTTAGAGTCCACTTGCTTAATAAGATGACTTGTAGTTAGAGTCGACTTGTCTAATAAAATGGCTTATGGTTAGAGTTCACTTGCATAATAATACGGCTTGTGGTTAGAGTCTACTTTCTTACTAAGATGGCTTGAGGTTAGATTCCTCTTGATTAATATGAGAATTTCAACCTTCCTGATCTACACAAGTGGGAGGTTAGACTCCTCCCCTTTATGGTTCATGATTGGGTGCTTTGAAATGCATGCTAATGCCTTGTTCCCTTTCCCAACACTTGAGGTATATATATCTATATATATGCCTATGTATACAAATGTGGTTGATTACGATGGTTTGACTTGGTTTTGAATAATGGCACTATTTTATCCTTATCCTTGAGTTATATTCTAGCACTCCAACCACTAATCGTATCCAGATGTTGTGTCCCCATGTGACATCGGGGCTGGAGCTTCTTCTTCTCTTCCTGCATAGTGACCAGGTGTTCGAGCAGTTCGTCTGTTGACTTTGAAGTGGTGCGCTTCCATATTTCAGAAGACATATGCATTTTATGGTCTTTCTATCTTATGTCATAGATTAGTTTTAGACTTGGTTTTGGCTGTCATCGGAGGCATGGCCCGACATATTATAGACATCAAATTGGTAGAATCTTTGTGGATGACTGTGGACTTAGGTATGTTGGTTTAGTATGTTGACATTAATGGATTGATTAGATACTTCTTAGGTGATGATTATTAGTCTTATTTCCGCTATTTTGTTGTATGATTGGAGTTTATCTGACACTTGTGGATTAATGTGATGGTTTGTCTTGGTCAATTGGGCGTTCTCCGATCCTTGTTGATCTCGAGATACCCATATGATAAGGCCTGGTTTTGGGTTGCATCAAATTTGTCCCTGTTGTCAATAAGTTTTTTGAAGTGTTTCTCGAGGATCTTTCTGGCATACCTCCCGATAGGGAAATAGACTTTAGAATTGATCTTCAACCAGATACACATCCTATCTCTATTCCTCTTTATAGAATATTTTCGGCTGAGTTGAAAGAACTAAAAGAGCAGTTAAAAGATCTTCTTGATAAGGGTTTTATTCGTCCTAGTATTTCTCCGTGGGGTGCCCCTGTGCTGGTCGTATGAAATAAAGATTGGTCTCTTCGGATCTTTATAGATTATCGGCAGTTGAATAAGGTGACAGTGAAGAAAAAGTATCCTTTTTCTATAATTGATAATCTTTTTGACCAGCTTCAAGGTGCTAGGTGTTTCTCTAATATTGATCTTTCTTTGGGTTATCATCAGTTGAAGATAAGGGAGACTCGCATTCCTATGACTTTTTTTCGCACCTGGTATGGTCATTATGAATTTCTGATTATGTAATTTGGGTTGACTAATGCTTTGGCTACTTTTATGGATCTTATGAACTGGGTGTTTAGACATTTTTTGGATCTGTTTGTAATAATGTTTATTAATGATGTCTTGGTGCATTATAAGAGCGAGAAGGATTATGCCAATCACCTCCAAATTGTATTGTAGACTCTTATGGATCATAAGGTATATGTTAAATTCTCTAAGTGTGAGTTTTGGTTGAATGTTGTGACCTTTCTTAGGCATGTTTTTTCTAGTGATGGGATCAAGGTAGATCCATAGAAAGTTAAGGCAGTTAAGAGGTAGCCTAGACCCACCACTTCAACCAACATTCGAAATTTCCTATTCTTAGTTGGGTATTATAGGAGGTTGGTGGAGAGTTTGTCTTTTATTACTACTTCATTGACAAAGTTGACTCAGAAAAAGGTTAAACTCTTGTAGTCCGATACTTGTGAGGGTAGCTTTGAGAATTTGAATGATAAGTTGACTTCTGCTCAGGTTTTGACCGTACTCGAGGGAACTAATGGTTTTGTGGTAGACTATGATATGTCCTATGTGAGACTGGTTTATGTGTTGATGCAACATGGTAAGGTCGTGGCTTATGCTTCTAGGCTTATTAAGGTATATAAGAGAAATTATACGACTCATGATTTAGAGTTGGCGGTTGTGATTTTTGCTTTGAATATTTGGTACCATTATCTATATGGGGAGCAGGTAGATATCTATTCAGGTAGAGGCTTTCGGTTGAGTTTCTAAAGGACTATGTGTGAGTCTTTACTATCATCCAGGTAAAGCTAATGTGGTTGTTGATGCTCTTAGCAGGATGTCCATAGGGTGTTTATCTCATGTAGGTGAAAAGAAGCAAGTATTGGTGAAGTATATTCACCGGTTGGCTAACTTGGGATTTCGTATTTTAGATTCAGAGGATGAAGGAGTAGTTGTGTGAGAAGTGGTTAAATTATCTCTTGGTGCTGAAGTGAAGAAAAAACAGGCTTTGGATCCCATTCTGATACAGGTAAGGATAATGTGGGTCAGCAAAAGGTTATGGATTTTTAGATTGGTAGTGATAGTATATTGAGATACCAAGGGAGATTGTGTGATGTTAATGTTGATAGATTGTGGGAAAGAATTTTGACTGAGGCTCATGTGTCGAGGTATACAGCTTACCCAAGTTTGACAAATATGTATCACGATTTGAAGAAAATCTATTGGTGAAACATATAAAGAGGGATATGGCTAACTTCATGGCTAAGTATATGGTTTGTTAACAAGTGAAGGTTGAGCACTTGAGGCTTGGTGGCATGTCTCAAGAGGTTGAGTTGCCTTTGTGGAATAGGAGATGCTCAATATGAATTTCATTATAGGTCTTCCGTGATCTCTTAATCAATATGACTCGATTTGGGTTATTTTGGATAGGATGACTAAGTCTGCTCACTTCTTGCCTGTGAGGACTACTTATGGTGGACAGGATTATACTAAGTTATTTATTGAGGAGATAGTTAGATTGCATGGGGCATCAGTGTCCATTATTTTAGACCATTGTATGCAATTTTCTTCTCACTTTTGGTGTTCGTTTTTGAGAAGTTTGGGAACTAAGATGAACCTTAGCATCGCTTTCCACCCTTAAATGGATGCACAAGAGAAATAGAAAATTTATATTTTCCAAGATATAATAAGGGCTTGTGTGATTGACTTTAAGGGAAGTTAGGTTGACCACTTACCTCTCATTAAGTTTGTGTATAACAATGTTATTACTCTAGTATTAGAATGGCTCTTTCTGAGGCACTTTATGGTAGGAGGTGTAGGTTTCTTATTGGGTGGTTCAAGGTTGGTGAGAAAATATTATTTGGTCCTGACTTAGTTCATCAGGCCATAGAGAAGGTGATTAGGGAAAGCTTAAGACTGCTCAAATTCGCAAAAAATCATATGCGGATGTAAGGCGAAGGGAGATGAAGTTTGATATAGATGATTAGATATTCTTGAAAGTTTCTCCTATGAAAGGAGTGATAAGATTTGGGAAGAAGGGGAAGCTCAATCCCATTTATGTTGGTCCATACCAGATTTTGAAGAGAGTTGGCAATGTTGCCTATGAATTGGAGTTGCTTGTGGGCTTAGGTTCTATTCATACAGCTTACCATGTGTCGATGTTGAAAAGTGCAGGGGTGATCCTTCTTTGATTGTCCTTTTTGAAGGTGTTGGTATTTCGAATTCCTTGTCCTATAAGGAAGTCCAGTTGAGATTTTAGATAGGTTCATAGATTAAGCTAAGGATGTGGCTTTGGTAAAAGTTCTTTGGAAGAATCAAAAGGTTGAAGAAGCTACTTGGGAAGCCTAAAAGGACATGAAATCCAAATATCCGTTCTTGTTCCCCATATTGGGTGGAAGTTGAAACACCATAAATTTTAGCCCTTGAAAATTTCCTGAGCTTTGAGCTCACTGCCTTGATCATGACTCTATCCTATGAGTCGTATGGTGTCTTAATGAGTCAGGTTACCCCAGTCATAAGGTTACTAGTATGTGGAGTGAAGTTTTGTCGTTGATACAATTAGAGGGCTTGAGACGTTAAGGATTATAATGAGTTGTTAGGTGGAGTCGAAACCAAATCATAAAACTTAGTTTCTTGATTCTGATCTGAGTATGAGTGTCTCACTGAGAGCCGTAGGGATATGTCACGAGTCATTGGATAAAGTCATAGGGAGTTCGGTGTTTAACCTATTTTGAGTTTTGTGTTACCTACTACTGGACCTTATGAATCGTAAAGTTTGGTTACGAGTTAGTTGGTTGAGTCATAAGGTTGACAGTGTATGGGGTCTTGGTCACTATCTTGGTTACTACTCGGGGTCATCAATCATAAGGTGTGGTTACGATTCGATTGTCGACTCATATCCAAAGGCGACACTTTTCCATCTCTTTAGTTAAGGGCATTCTGGACATTTCCCTTTTTACCCAAATCAAAACCCATGTCTTACAACCCCTTTAGGGTTTCATTAGCACTCAAAAACATATCAAGGTAAATTCTTAAACACTCCAAAAGGCTCTCTCTATTCCTTTAAGCAAGTCAAGTTAGGTTTTCATCAAGTTAATTATTAGGGCTTTCAAGGTGATTTCTCTTCGTACTTTTTGGTGTTTATGGCATGTTACTCCTCCCCCATTATTATTTTATTTAAAGAACATATTTTAATATTTGGCTTTCATTGTATTGTTATGATTTTGAAATAAAGGTTGGGGTTTTTTGAGCTTATTGTTGATATATGTTTTCCCATGGTTTAATTATGGTTTTCCTTGTTTTAGATATGGTTTTGAACATCTAGGTGCATAGGTGTGGTGGTTGAACTCGATAATGATAACTTTATCTAAATTTATGACTTTTGAAGTGGTTATGACCCAACCCTGCATTGTGAAATTGGTTAGTAGTTATAAGGAAGGTGGAAATTTGAATTAGGGGTATAATGGAATCCCCAAACTGCTTGGTTTGACTTATTTCTTGAAACTAATGCATAGTATAAATGGTTAAATAGTTAAGGATGGTTCTGAAAATCATGTGGGGTACATGGGAATCCCCTAAGTGATTGTTAAAATATAAACCTTACGGAGTACATGGGAATCCCCTTAGTGATTTTAATAATAGAGTCTGCGGGGTATATAACAATCCCTAAGTGTTGGCTAATGATATTGCTTGAAAGTTATAGTCAGTATGACAATACCACTTAATAATGCCTTTACAATTTACTCTTGAAATTGGTGGTTTAGTTATGTGTTAAATATTTTAATTAGGCAATAATATAGGTTGTGATAGTTAACTGTGAAGGTGTAAGTCCGAAAGGTTGACACTGGAAACTGATATTTGCCGACATGAGGATTTTTCTTGATGACTATGTACTTGTGGAGTATACGGGAATCCCCCAAGTGTATATACGTATATATGTATCATAGAGGGAAAAAGGTACAAGGAAATCCTCGACCACCTATGGTATCTTTAGTTCGTGCAGGTAATACGTATTGGGGCTCGTCCAGGGAGTAACACTGGACCCATATAGCCCGTGGGTGAATTATGACGTTAATGCTTCATAACCTAGGTTAAGGATTTAAAGTGCATGATAAGCCTTGTTCCCTATACCAGCATGGTATATATATTTATATGTATGTATGTATTTGCATTGGTTTAACTTTGTTTTGGATTGATGGAATTACTTTATCTTTATCCCTGAGTTACATGTTAGCGTTCACCCCGGTAATCATCTTTGGGCATTGTATCCCCACGCGATGCAGGAACCGGCCATACTTTTACCCCTCCTGCTCAGTGACTAGGTGATTCAGGGAGAACTTTTAAGTCAGATTGAGGTGGTGAGCTTCCATACTTTGGAAGACCTTATTTCATGCCATGTATTTCTTTATGTCTTTACTATTCCTTTTGGTCTTGGTTTTGACTATGGTCGGGGGCATGTCCTAACTAGGTATTCTTTGGTTTTGATTTGAGGCTTTGTTGGACTATTGTGGTAATGGGTGGTATTGGTTGGTTTTGATTGTAGACTTATCATAATGTCTTTAAATTGATAGTCTCTTATCTTGCTATATGTTCAGAATTCATCTAAAATGGGGTGTAAGGTGGTTGATAATTTGGGTATTAGGAGTGGTCTTCGGTCCTTGGCGGACTTAAAATACCAGACACGGTCATGCCCTAGTTTAGGTCATGTCAGAAGTGTTTGGGGTATGGGTTCCCTTTTTGATCTTATTGCTTTTAGGCTATTTTTTTTATGTTTTTGCGGTTGCATTCCATCCTGTAGTAGTTCCAAGGGGTGCCCTAACTCCTCATTCGGGGATGAATGATCCTGGGAGAAGGGGTAATGTAACGCCCCAGGTTTTGAACTTTGAAATTTTCTCAGTGATTTTGCTTACTGTTTAGGTTACGACTAATACGTAACGTGTCGTGAAAACTCCTTATGATTTGTATGGTTCCTATGGTCCATCATTTTTGTCTTGAGTAGAACTAAGACCCTACGGGTGGTAAGCTTTGGGTGGGACTCATGACCAAACTAGTAAGGTGGCCTTAGGTCATTTCCCATACTACGAGTCATGGTGATGACTCGTGACCAATGACCATGAATTGTTACCCGACCCATAGCGAGTTATTTTCCTGCATGTTTTTTATTAAGGTTAATTTGGTCTTTTCCCTTCATTTACACTATTCCCACGACATAAAACACTACCTTAGCCCAATTTTCACCCATTAAACATAATTATAAACTACTCTTCTCTCTCAAATTCTCAAGTAAGAGAAAGACTAGGGTTTCTAAGGATATGTCATCTAGACCTCAAAGTGGTTTCTTCTCTAAATTCTTGGGGTTATCAGTCATTTATCTATTACCCAAACTTGTATTTTATCATGGCATCCAATGGTTTGATATTTATGTGATTTCAATGTTTGGTTTGGAATTTGGGTTAAGGATTTAAGATGGTTATTGTTTAAATGATATTTCCATGGTTTATATGCATTTGTTTATGCTTAATTGATAGATTTTTTAACTCTTTAGGTGCATAGGTATGGTAAATGGAATGGAGGGACATGAATTCCACCCCAACTCATGGATTTTGGTATAGGAATTGGTATTAACCTCAACCCACTTGCATAATAGATTTTGAAATATGGACAATTAAATGGTTTTACATACTTTATCAAACTATTGCTTTGCATTAATGGATAAATGGATAAAAATGGTTTTAAAAGGCCTTGGTGGCCATGGATTTACCTAAATTTACAACTTTGGAGTCTTATGACTAATTGGTTTGGTTTGGCATAATGGAATTGTCTTGCAAGCATAATTAATTGGCATGACAATACCACTATATAAATCACTAAACGTACTACTCCTTGGTTAAATGGATGGGTTTTGTGTAAAGGTTTTGATTTGGGCTTAAAGGGGGTTGTGTAGCTCATCGTGGAAGGTGGAGGTCTCGGAGGGACCGATACTGGAACCACATTTGCCGGTGTGGGGGCCTTGGTGTCCGTGTGAATAGTTCACACTTTATATATACATTTTAGAATTGTTGGAGCCTCATTGTACTTGTCCCTTCCTCGGATTTTCCTGGTTCGTGTTGCTAACATGCGCTGGACCCTTTCAATAGGGAACGCTGAACCCATATAGCCTATGGGTTCCCTTAGGATGGTTAGAGCTACATAGTCTAGGTTAATGATTTTAAATCTCATGTTAAACCTCTTTCCCTATCCCAGCATTACGTCTATATATATACACATATATATATGCATGTAGTGAACATACATATTGAGTTTGGACATGAATTTGAATGGCATTATTTAATCCCTATCCTGATTTACATGCTAGCATTCACCCCACTAACCATCCTAGGATGCTATATTGTTTCACAATGTAGGATCCGAGGAAACTTCTTTTACCCTTGCACAATGTTAGGTGATTCTGGTCGCCGATTGGTTCGCGGTGAAGTAGTGGGCTTCCATCCTCTAGAAAGCTCAGTCATTCCATTGGTTTCTTTCTATATTTTAGATTTGAAAAGCTCACATCAACATTATCATTGTCATTGTCACTGTCATGGTTGGGGGCATGTCCTGGCCTAGGTTGATATTCAGATTGGTTTAAGGCTTTTATGGACATGAGTGGGTTGGATGATTGTTGACTCCTAGAGCTTATCTTTGAGTTACATTAACTATTTTATCTTTATTGTCTAGTTGTCTGTCGCTTGTTATTATCTAGATTACGTTTGGATTGGATAGGCTATGGGGGTAGTCTCCGACCCACGGTGGGCTTGAGATACACATCACGGCTAGGCCCGGAGTCAGGTTGTGATAGTACGCTATTGACATTTTTAAATTTTCAGTAAGTCATGTGATTAATTTAAAGTAAGATAGACTTTCAATTCTTTCTTTTTGCTTCACACCTGGGAAATCTTAGTTAAGCGAAAACAAGGAAAGATTAATTGAAATTACAAGGAATTTGAAGATTTTATTCAACTATTTAATGAAGGAAAGCTAGTTGTGTAATCAGGCTATGATGTTGTGCAGAGTTTAGAGGCTAAAGTAACTATATCACAGATGTAAACATTCAAGACCATACTATTAGTATTGGTCGGTCATGTTGGCCTTCACATACTCTTGAAAACTTATTTTGGACATGTTATCAATTTATATATCATTACTCTCTTGTATAATTTCTTTTGTACATGATTAATTCACTTAAAAATTTTGGATTATGATATTATTAGTGAGTAGTTTCCTTTTCCAATTTATATAAATTTTAGTGTATTATATTAAAGGAAAATTATTTTAAAGAAACTATTCAAATAATAATCTTGCAATAGCTCCTTTATTAGACGTTGATATAGCTTTGTATAACCGTTGCTATAACTTATTCATTAATTATTGCTATACAATAAAAGTGTTTGAAATAGCCTAAAAAATTGTTTCATAATTAGTTTTGGACTGTAACTATAGACAGAATTAATAGTTGACATAGTAGCAACACTTCTATAACCGTTGCAATAGTATGTCTATCACAATGGTTTTATACCTGTTGTATAAAATCAATGCAATATACCTATTGTAATGCGAGATGGTGTTGTGGTTCCCTAGACCATTTCAATCGATCACAATAGGTCTATTGCAATGGTTTTACTACCTATAGTAATGGTATTTGAAGTGTTGTCATAGATCTATTTTCTAGTAGTGTCGAAATGATACGATCCAAATAGCCTCTAAATTGCTAGAGAGGATGCTTACGGGTCAAGAACCATTTGATTACTTCTTGATAGCTATCAAAAGATGTCCATTGGAATATTATGATGATCGAGGAGGCTAAAGGAATGCTAGAGAGGCCAAGGGAAGGCAAAATGGAGCTAGAAAGCCCTGGAAAGAGGACATGTGCCCTATCCGCTTTAGAGGTGCGCCCAACCCGCTCTAGATACACTATAGCGGGTCAAAACAGCCCACTATACCCTTGAGATTCGCTCCATGTGCTCTGTAAATGCTTAAGAATGTGTTTAATGGGCTTCTATGCTTTGTCTTTACTAAATGGGTCACTTTTAGGCCCATATAATGTAATAACTTAGCCTAGACTATAAATAGGATTTCTTTTAATTCAGTAGGAATTTATTGATGAATTATGAATGTAAACACTAGTGAAAGTGTGAGGAAAGCTTGGGTTAGCTTGTGGTAAGCTTGGAATCACTTGTGTTGATTTATTGTTTAGAAACATGGGTTGCTCAGGAATCCAATTCCCTTGAGTTCTACGTAGGAGTTAGGTGCTTTATTTGACATCGAATAGAGGGTTAGGGGTTTGATACACCCATATTTTACTATCCATTCATCCATAGTATCTATCTATTACTTGCTTTCTATCTATCCCTTTATCTTTCGAATTCATATCTTAGTTTAGTTTTTAATTCTGTACTTTGTTCGTGCATCATTTGGTATCAGAGCCAAGCTTGATTCCGTTCCCATGAAGCTAGTCTTGGGTTTGTTATCTTGAAAGTTCACAAAAAAAATGTCAAATCAAAAATCCCAAAAAAGTCACTATTACGTTTTTAGCCCTCGGTCAAAATTTGAAATTTTGATTTTGTGTTTTTCTTTGTAATTCTAGTGTTAGATTTGTGTTCTCTAACACTATAGGTGTCTAGGATTCAAATTTAAGCTTAATCGGAGTCAAATTGAGTGAGATACAATTGTTATGAGCTTGAACTTGAAGAAAGTGAAGAGGGTCAAAAATGATTGGTTGATAATTTGGGAAAAATGATATTGGGAATGATTTTAGAACGTTAAAAGTGATTATGTACAAAATTTCAACTCATTCCGAGCTCCGGAGAAGAAGTTAGTGTTCTTGGTGTTCTTGAAGACATTCAAATCTTCAAGTTGAATCATCATCAAAAGTTGTTGTTTAATCCAAAAATAAGGAAGAAAAGTTTGAAAAAAATATTTTTACTAAAGCATAAAAGAAGACTCCAATGGATATTCCATAAGAGAGTACAAGGAGGACCATTTAGAGGGCAAAAGGGCCATTTCAAGAGAAAGTGATGGGTGACCTTCCTTGTATCTACGACCAAGGTACTCTTGGTCTGCTCCAGCAGGTCCATTGTACGTCCAACCTATAATTAAGGTCTCTCCTACATCCAAATTGTGCCCCATATGCTGCAGCAGCCTCCAACGCATTCCTCCAACGTAGAACACCTCTAGTGAACGTAAACTAGCCCCAAACGACTCTAAACGCATTTCAACACTTCTCCAGCATCAATTCATGTTCTAAAACACATCTCAACACTTTAAGAACTCTATTTTTCAAGGTTTTATTCTTAGTTACAATTTCTTGATTCTTAAATCCCTTCTTTGAATCTTAAACTACTTATCGACTAGTAATTCCTCTACTACATTGATAGATTAGTTTTTGAGTCCAATTTCTTTGGTTGTCCTGCTTCTTTCAATTTGTTCTCTTTTGTATTCATAGTGATTTCTTGGTTTGAGTCCCTAAGTAATTTTATTTTTGACCTTCCTGGTCATTATAGACTCACCATACTAGTCGTATGGTAAAGGTACGAGTTAGGTGACCCAACTTGTATGTTTTCTAATATTTGGTGGGTGAGTTTCTGTTGTGGTTATAGTTTGGTGGTATAGGTCGTATGGTTGGTGGTGGTTCATTTGGTTTCTCTTTTACTTAATCTGAAACTTAGTAACTTGACTTGCCTCTGAGTAAGAATGTCTCACTATGAGCTATAAGGATAGGGTATGACTGGTATAGTGAAGTCGGATGTTATCCAGTGTTAATCCCTTTTTCATTCTATCCTGGATACGACTTAGGGGTATTAGTCATATGGCATGGGTATGATTTGGGCAAGAAAGTCGTATGGTGGACAATGTGTGGGTGTCCAACGTTCTAATTTGGGTACGACTAGATGGTACCAGTCATATAATATAGGTACGAGTGAGGGCTCCAAACCATACTCTCATGCGATGGTTCTTACAGTTTAAGTTAAGGGTATTCTAGATATTTCCCCTCTTAAACTCTTCCGACCCCATGATTTAAAACACTATTTGGACTTCATTTATCCTAATATTCTCAATCAAAAACACTGTAAACATTCTCAAATCTCTTTCAAGTCTCTTGGTTCAAAAAAGGCTAGGGTCTCTTCAATATAATCAATTTGGGGCTTACAAGGGTGGTTTCTCTCTTTCTTTGTAACGACCCGAAATCTCATCCTGGAATGTCACACGATGCTTAAGGCTACAAGTAGCCCCAAGTTAACCCTTTGAGCCTGTCGCTACATAAAATAACTCATTTCGAGAAGAAATAAACAAAAAACTGGCACTGTCATATCAAATGATAGAAAATACAAAGAAAATACTTGGTCCAAATGACCACAATACTGGAAATCTCAATATACTAACAATCTGATAACTAGTCTGACAAAGCCTCTACTACTTTATGAACTAGAGAGCCATTAGGACAGGTCCCCTACTGGCTCAAACTGAACTAAAAGCAATTATATATCTACTAAGACTCTGAAATGTCTGAAAATAGGTCCTTGAACCATGAGGATTCATCACTGTGGAGATGTAGACAAAGGTACTCAAAAATCACCGATGAGGCTGGGACTGAGCACCTAAACCTATATTATAAGACAATGTAGCAAATAGATGTATATGTGGATCAACACTTGGGAATGTACTGAGTATATGGGTGTGTATACATTTACAGTAAACAATATCCATACTCTTTAATCAAATCATACATGCAATGAGGAATGACTCACATAGCTTGAATAAGTCTAAAATGTAAAGCTCATAAATCATGTATAATGAAGCATGTAACACAAATCTCGTGAGTCATTATACTTTAACTTTAAATTCTAAACTCTTCTTTTATTCTCATTACTCGAAGACTAAAGAAAGCTTTAAACAATATTTTCAAACTCATGCATATATCTCATGGAGAGTAAAACTTCTTTAATGCTCAAGATCATAGAACTCTTTTAAACTCAAGACACTTGGAACTCGGAATTTTATAACTCTTACTAGTAGAGAAAAGTACTTTCTTCTTGGAAAAATTTTACTTCAAGAAACTATTTTGAAAATCTTACTATTAGGGGAAATCACTTATCTCAAAGCTTTAGGGAAAATATTCTATCTCAAGGGAAAATACTTTAGGAAGGTTCTCTTAACCGACATAAACCGTGCGAGCTACTGGAGTCCAACGTCTTGTCCTCCTAAGGTAGAGCCCTCACGTTTGGGAGAGGCGTCATACTCTTGCCAAGGAGTATAACCTCAACTCAGTGATCACTTATCTTGTCCTTAGGCCCATAAATCTCAATCCTACGGTGGCACGTAGTTTTGGGATATGAAATCCTAGTAAATTACCCAACTCAGTGCTAAATACCACTCCCTTTAGTTAGCTACACTCATCTCATTGAAATCCACTTTAAAAATAATCCTGTGGTTCATACAGAACCCAACTATAAAATCTTTAATCTCATGTAATAAAGTGGATTTCAAAGCTACTATGACCATTAAGGTCAAAACTTTCTCAATAATCTCAAAGTACTCAAATCATGGGTGCTTATCGCACAAAAGTTCATGAAATTACAAATCTCAAGTAGGGTTAATGACCCATGATCAAATCTCAAGTTAAGACTCATCAAAATGCATACTAGATATCATATGGACTCATAAATCATATAGAAATCTGAAATTTACAGCAATTTGTTTTAAAATCTCAACGTACTCATATACTTCAATTTTTAGAGCATTGCAACCATTAAATTCTCAAGGAATAATAATATAGGGCATAAACCCAGCTTTAATTTCTTAAGAAAACATGAAAAATCATGCTATTTGACTTTCAATTCATGGGAAACATCAAAAGCTTCCAACTAATAACAATGGGTGAAAAATCCTAATTCAACTTCATGTAAAATCTCATAAATTGCAGAAAACTTATAGTTTAAAATAAGTCTTTGGTCACAAGGGTGAAAGTATTACCTTTGTTCAAAACCCTACATACCTTAGATTGTGTAAATGGATGTACAAACATGTTTGAAACTCTTCCGCTTACTCTCTGAGAGAGGGTTCTTGAAGCCTTGGACTTGGGGAACTCAAATCTCTACTCAATTTGAAGAATATATGATGAGTTCTTGAATTTCTTGGAAAAGAGTTTTGGATTTGCTCTTGAGGGAGAAACCCTAGCTATTGGATATTTTGGGAGATAATGAGGCTATCTTCTTTGATTTTAATATATCAGGGTATTTAAAGGGAAAAGACCCAATATATCATTTTAAAAATAACTTTAAAAAATTGAACGATATTTGCGACGGTCAAAGCGACAGTCTGTCGGATCGTCCATCGTATGTTGGTCAGAAAAAAGCCACACTGACTTAGTTGCGATGGTCCGTCATCTTGGCCGTCGTACTTGGGCCAGAAGAGGGAGTCACTGCATTGATTGCGATGGTCCGGGCGATGGTCCATCGCAAACTCGACGGTTCATCAACCTGTCCGTCACACCTTGGTGGTTTCAATAACTCTCAATAAAACGGCCATAACTTCTCACCCCCGATACCAGATTTGGACAAAATTAGTATCGTTTGAAGCTAATTCAATTATCTACATGAATAAAAGTTGATATTAGAGAAATTCTACATGATTTAAAATATTTTTCACTTAGAAAGTCAGCCCTTACTCTTCTTAATGATGAAACTTGACTTAAAGAAAATCCGAGGTATTACAATCTTCTTTGGTATCCAAGGCATATTACTCATCCTAAATTGATACTTCAACTAAATTCATATTTTAATGAATGGTTTTCATGGCATAATTATGATATTGTTTTGGGTTTTCCAATATATGTTGGAGTTTTTGGTTATTAATGGTTGGATAATATTTTTCCCATGTTTTACCTATGGTTTTTAATATTATAATATTGGTTTGAACATTGTGGAATGAATGGTAATGGTTGGGTTTAGGGGTACTTTGGATTCCCCAAATTGCTTGGTTTTGGTTTTGGAAACTATATGCCCTCAACATATTTGTTAAAATACTTATGAGAATGGTTATATCACATAGTTTGACCTTTATTGAAACCCTTGCATTGTATAATTTGGTAATGGAACCTAAATTGGTTTAAATTGTTTTACATAAATTAAAAAGGCCTTGGTGTCTATTGTTTTGGTTTGATTGGAAATTATGTGGGGTAAATGGGAATCCCTCTAATGACATTTATTGCAAGCTATAGTTGGTATGACGATACCATTTCATAAAGCCTTGGTTAATAACTTTTGGAATTGGTGGTTAGTTATGTGCTAATGGTTTTAATTGGGCAATTACGGCGAGTTGTGATATCTTACCATGAAGATGTGATTTCGATGGATAGACACTGAAAACTCATATTTATCAATAAGAGGGTTGGTCATGGTGACATTATAATTATGGCGTACACAAGAATACCCTAAGTTTATACTTGTACATATGAAATGGAGGGTGAATGGTACATGGGAATCCCCGGCCTATATGATATGTCTAGTTCATTCAGCTGTATGCACTGGAGCCCGTTCGGTGGTTTTAGGAAAATTAAGCTAAACATACCCAGGTTAAAGGTTTTAAATGCATGCTAAACCCAATTCCCCTTCCCGACATGATATATATGTATGTATGTATGTGATTGCATATGGTTATTTACTTTGGTTTTGAATAATGACATTACTTTATCCTTATTTCTAAGTACATGCTAGCGTTCACCCGCTAACACGTCTTCAGGTGCTGTATCCCCACGCGATACAGGAATCGTCCATACTATTCTTCCTACTCAGTGACTCAAATTCATGGAAAACTTTGTGTCAGATTGAAAGGGTGAGCTTCGATACTCCAGAAGACTCCATTTTATGTTATGTACTTCTCTACATATTTTTGTTATTTCATAGACTTTGGTTTTTGTCTATGGTCTGGGGCATGTCCCGACCAGATATTGTTTTGACTTCGGATAGAGGCTTTGTGAGACTACTTTGGGTTAGCATGGGTGATATCCATATTGATGCCATCCATGGCATTGGTATTGGTATAGGGGTTGACACCATTTGAATGTATTTGATTTATGATTGTTCTATCTTATTATATGCATAGAATTCATCTGACCCATGGTGTAAGGAGGTTATGGTTTGGCATTAGGGGTGGTCTTTAATCTCGATTAGCCTTGAGGCACCGACACAACTAGGCCCTAGTTTGGTTCATGTCAAATATATTTTGGCCTTAAGCAATAATTGGTGCCAAGAATTCTCATTGGAGTATGAATGATCTATCAGCGTTTGCAACACCAATTGAGTTAACAACCAAAGGTGTGAAATTTGACATCTTGTGAGGTTTATTTCCTAAACTTTTAACTTGTTTGTTGTTTTTGTTTTTATTTAATATTTCTTAATAGGTGTAATGTTTCAGGAAGGTGAAACATCATAAACCATGAATAATTACACCATAAATTCCATGTTAGCCTCTATCACGGAGAAGCTTAATGTTATGGATAGTCAATTAGGATCCCTTGAAGGAAGAATGGAAAGGATAGAAGGATCACTCTCAAGGAGTTTGGATTACATGATTGATAACCTTCCCAATCCACCAAACTTTCAAACTTCCTTGAGTGGTCATGCTCCAAATGAACTTCAAGGTAACCAAGATAACTCTTGCACTCTGGTAATGAGTCTATTAACCAACTAAGTGTGAATGATATCTTATTTTTAGTGAGTCTAATATCTTATTACTTCATGATGATAATGTACAACTTGAGAATATGGATACACTAGTTGATCCTAGTGATGACCTAGTAAGATCAATTTGAGTTCGCCTAGTGCTGAAGCCAATGTAATAAGTGATAGTTCATTATCTTTGGGAAATTATGAGGACCCACTTGTGTGTGAACCCAGTCCACCTTGTGGATATTAGTAATGTGGTTAATGAAACTCAAGTGAGTTATGATGTTGAAAATGTTGGTTGATTGAATAGGAGTGACCCTCTATTTGCCTTTGATGATTCTCATGCTAGTGTTGAGGGTATAACTCTTTATGTTTTTGGAACTCTTGGGGGAGAGGAGTATTGCCTAAACCTATGTCTATGACCACTCTACCCATTTGACCTCGGTTACTATTTGGATTTTGGTAGTTCTTCTTTACACCAATTGGTGCTTGGTCAAGATGACAAGCTGACCATGGTAGAGGTTGTTGGAATTCATCCCTGTGATGGAAAGTCTTTCTTGAAGATTGCTAATCTACTTGATGGACCAAAGTTGTGTTAGGGGAGGATTTACAACAAGAATGAATATTATAGAGGGGTTATGTGCTTAGTAAGATTTGGAAACCATGTGAACCTTCATGAGTTGCTCATTGATTACCATGGTTTGTTTAGCCTTCCCCATTGTCTAAATCTCTTGAATGGCCAAGTATCTTCTACAATATTGGGTTACACACCCTTGATTGATCAATTTGACACTTGGTTATATATTAAGTGTGACCAACCTTGGCATGGTGATATTTTCCTCATATTGAGGTTGCTTGGAAATCTTATTGATGGAACTAACTTAGGAGAGTTTCTTGATGCTTATCATAGCCAACACCTTTACACTTTAAATACTGACTTATCTTCTATTGTCTTGAAGGATATTTGGTTATATGTGAAATAGGGGTCCCTTTGGAATGGATGTCTTGATTTTAACCCTTATGCAAACCCTCGTGCCACGAGAAAATATTAGTTGTGTTTTATTCTTTTGTGTTTAAAGGTAGTAGATTCAAGGACGAATTTTCTTTAAGAAGGGGAGGATGGTACAATCCAAATACCCTCTGAATTTCTAGAGAGGATGCTTATGGGTCAAGAGACACTTGATGACTTCTTTATGTCTATGAAAAGACATCTATTGGGTGATTATGATGATTAAGAAGGCTTAAGGAATGTTAGAGAAACCAAGGGAAGGAAAAATGGGGCAAGAAAACCCCCTTAAGAGGACATGCACCCCATCTGCTTTAGAGGTGCTCCTAGCCCGCTCTAAATTTGCAAGAACGGGTCAAAACAGCCCACTATACCCTTGGGATGCGCCCCTTGTGCTCTCCAAATTCTTAAGCTCCAAATTCTTAAGCATGTGCGTAGTCGAATTTTATGTTTTGTCTTTTCTAAATGGGTCACTTTTAGGCCCATATGATGTAATAACTTAGCCTAGACTATAAATAGGACATCTTTTCATTTAGTAGGAAGTTATTGATGAATTATGAATGTAAACACTTGTTAAAGCGTTAGGCAAGCTTGGATAAGCTTGTGGAAAGAGTGGAATCTCTTGTGTTGATTTATCATTTAGAAGCGTGGGTTGGTCAGGAATCTAATTCCCTTGAGCTCTACGTCGGAGCTAAGTTCTTTGTTTGACATTGTATAGAGGGTTAGAGGTTTAATATACCCTTAGTTTGATATTTATTCATCCATTCTCTCTATCTATTACTTGCTTTCTATCTATCCCTTTATCTTTTGTATTCATATCTTAGTTTAGTTTTCAATTTTGTACTTTGTTCGTACATCACAAAAGGTCATTAAACTATGGAAAATTAGCTTGCAAAGTCCTTGAACTTTGCTTTGAATCAATAAAATCACTCAACTTAAGGTTATTATGTTCTAAAATCACTTAACTATATTTATCAATAAAAAATAATAAGACAAAATAATTCAAATTTCTAACTTTATATCTCCATGATCTGATGCAATCAGTTCTTAATTATTTTCTTGAATAATTATATATAGAGAGCACTACCACTGCTAGAAGAAATAAATTTCAAATTATGTCTAAAGTCTATTGCACCTTTTAGGTAAGTGATTACTATCTTGTACAATAAAGTTCCACATTTTATTGTTCATTCTTTGCTAGGAGAAATCTATTTGGAAGAATATTGAGTGCTTTCTTGGATCAACTATTAATTGAATCTTATCTCACGTATAAAATTGATTCTATGTGTATGACTCAACATTATTAAGGAGTTGGATTTGCGGATTAAATTATTTTAGGAGTATAGTCTTGACGTTGTAATTTCTAAATTAATTTATTTTATTTAGACGGTAAAATAAAATAATACTAAGTTAGATGAGATAAAGTGAAATATGCACGATGAGATAAAGTGAAATATGCACAATTAGATTTGGAATAAATTTATGTTGTGCTTGATAGACGTTATAAATTTGATCTCAAAATTATATTTTTTTCTTATAAATATAAAAAAAAAACTCATAATTTGTGAAAAGTATCGAAACTTTTTAAATATTTAGACAATCTTACCAAATGATGATAATAATAATAATAATAATAATAATTGGTGTCAGAGTCAGTGGCATACTTGTATACGTAGTTGTTATATGTTCAACACTTCTTTCATCGTGAATATCATGAGGAAACATAATACTTTTAAAAACAATAAAAATGAGTAATATGATATGCCTCAACAATTGGATCTGCTTAATAAGTGGACGATCCCAGAGATTAAACCCAGGGTAATATTCCAAATGTGTACTCTTAAAAAATTGGGTCTTAAACAAATTGTTAAGACTACTGAGGAAACCCTCACTATTGCCAACAACCATTCTACTTTCAGGTTATTATCTGAGAATGATTTAGCTCCATATAGAGAATCTTGTAGATTCATGCATATTGGGTTATTCCAAGTCACTTTTAAGACACTAACCCTAAGAGATCTACCAGAAAGCTTTATAGAAGCTTTAAGAGATGGTAGAAATCAAGATTGGAAAAAGTCCCTCATATGGACTGTCCAAACAAGCTTGGCCTATGTCCTTGTTTATTTTAACGCTTATCCTAATTTGCAAATTTCACTTAGTGATGAGAATTCATTGAGTGCTTTAATTTTGAGAATTAAATTTCATGGTTATAATTACATGCCAGGTACTGAGGTTATATGTATTTGTTATAGAATTTACTATAAACCTCTTTATACTTTGAATCCTATGTGTAAAATGATGGATTTCAAGAATGAAACCATTCTGATGGAAACCAACTTTGGTATGTCTAAAGTTGTTACTAGACGACCTATTAAATGGGGTGAAATTGGCTTCCTGAAAAGAATGGATTCTTGAGGATGCGCTCCTCCTTAGAATAATCTCAATAGTGAAATAATTGAGGTAGAATAGACCGCTGATGGTACTGTTAAGATCAGATTTTCTGATTCTTTACCTCTAATAAATAGAGCTAATGATTTGCATATCACATCTCTATCAAGATTAACAAGATCAACATCAGCTTATATATCTCCTATTGATTATATTGTTAATTCTCCATCTAGAGATTCTACTTCCCAAATTAGAGAAAGTTCTAGAATGAATGGTATCAGAATCGATAGCAATATATTGCTAGTGTTGTTTCTGATTTGGATCCAACAGGATCCAAAATGGATTTTCCCATAGATTTAAAAAGAATCAAGACAAAATTGATTTTAGTCCGGGATCTCCGGCAAGGAAAAAGATCTCAAGTGAGTCCTTTATACCACAATGGGAACTATTAAGAAAATGGTTTTTTTTAAGTTTTAATAAAGAAAAAACTACTTTTCAAGAAGATTTTATAAAGATCTTTCTACTCATAATATCATGATTGCATTTTTCCATTGGTTTATGGCAAAATATGTGGATAATTATATTTCCATACTTGCTAGGGACTTTACATTAACTAATGGTGAGATTACTACATCAGTCTTTCTTCCCCAACTATCTGTTCAATTGGAAAAAGATAATAAAGTAGTTTATTTTACTGCTTTTGCCAAGCTGATTGAGACTGATTCAACTCTTATTACTACTCTGCATGTTAATATGATGTTAAAACAACATAATTATGCTAATATCTATATGAGCATTCTAGGAGAACAAATTATTTCCTTGCATGATAGAATGGATAAGATTCTTTCTGAGATAAAGAAGATAGAGCTTAGTAATACTAAGCAAAAAGATAAGGACAAAGTTATTATTGCCACCTCTAGTATTCAGCCTCCACCTAATATTAGAGATTTTAAGTCAAGTAATGACTTAGAAAATATAGAAAAATTGTTGGAAGAAAAATTCAGTGGATTACGGATTAATCCGATCCATGGCGACAATATTGCAAAGGAAAATGATGGTCCTACTGAGGTTAATAAACTCTCAAAAAAACTTGCGAGGAAGCTGACCCAGAAGATGTTCTATTATCAAAGGCCTACTCTTTAAGATGTTTTGTTCGAAGAACAAGGATTGTATGTTCCTAATAGTTTTAGTGGTGATGAAATCTATGAATGGAATGTAGATGGTCTAAGTGATAGATAGATCTCTATAATGGTACATAGAATGTTGATGTACCGTATAATTTGCAAGGCCAATCCTAAGAACAATGATAAGGAGATTGTTGAAATGATTACTGCGGGTTTTACAAGACAGCTTAAAGGCTAGTGGGATAATTATCTCACACCAGATCATAAAACCAAAATTATAGGGGCAGTAAAGATAGAGAATGGTCGGGAGACCTTGAATGTTGTCTATACTTTGGTTATTAATATTATTGAGCACTTTTTAGGGAGATCGACTGACAATAGTGAAAGTATCAAGACATTGCTCCAAAATTTGAGGTTCAAGATTCTGACGTCTTTTAGGTGGTATAAAGATGTTTTCTTATCCAGATTTATGGAACAACTAGAGAGTAATAGCTCTTATTGGAAGTTCTATTTCATAGATGGTCTTCCAATGTTATTTTCTGAAAAAGTTAGGAAAAACCTGAAAGGACCTAACCTGAGTATTAACTATGATGAGTACATATATGGGAGCTTGATAAATGTTTGTACTCAAGAAGATCTAGCTTTATGTAATGATATTAAGCTAAACCAGCAGGTTAAAAAGTATTGTCTTAATGAGAGACAACAATTAGGAGAATTCTGTGTGCAATTCGCCATAGACATTCCCAAAACTTCTAAGGAGCCTTATAGGCACAAGAAGAAAAAATTCTCTAAAGATAGAAAGGCTAAGAGAGTTGAGAGAAAATATAAGAGAAAAAGGATTATAAATGCAAAAAAGAGTATAGAAAATCCAAGAATACTAATGCTTGCTACAGATGTGGCAGAGTTCGTCACTTTGCAAAAGATTGCAAAGTAAAAGAAAAGATTAAGAGTCTTACCTTAGATGAGGAAGTTAAAGACTCTTTATCCAAAATATTGCTTAATTCCTCTCTAGAAAATTCTAGTCCGAACCATAGTGATAATGAGGAAAACTATTCGTCCACGGATGAAGATTTACGAGTCCTTCAAAATAAAGATTATATGCCTTCAGAAGACAAATGTCTTCCCTGCCAACAAGTACAACCTTGTAATAACAAGGAAGAAAAGATGTTTTTTATAACATCTACTCTCAATTTCAAGATTTAGAAATAAATGTCTTGAAAGAAGATAAATTAGCAACTTTGATGGAAATGCTAAAAAACTTAAACCAGGTGGATGACCAACTATCTACCAGTTATTCTCACAAAGAGGAGGAAATATCTTGTATTCCCTCCCAAAAAGGACCCTATACCATGACAGAAGTTCATAAACTTCTAAAGGAAAGACAAAAGTTTGTGAATGTCCCTACAACAACCCAAGACCTTAAGAATGAGATTGTTAATCTCAAAAAGGAAATATCCTTTCTTAAGAGTCACAACTTGTCTTTGGACAAAAGGGTTTCTACCTTAGAAAACCCAATTGTGGTACCTACTGTAGTAAGACCTACTCTTTCTTTGCCTGAAGAAGATTTTCTCCAAACTTTGGAAGTTGTTACCTAGCAGCATTTGTAACATCCCAAAAATCAAGTTTCGAGATGCCACACGGTGCTTAGGGTCACAAGTGACCCCAAGCTAACCCTTTTCATCGGTATAGCTCAAAAGCAACTGATTAAAACATAATTCTGAGAGAATGAAGCTGAAAATGTCTCAATATAGAATTTGTTCAATACAATATTGGAATTACAAGATGAAAATTCTACTAACACATATACATATACAAGAAGAAGATTGAATACATCAACCACTACTACTATCTATGAAGCCTCTACTAGTATTGTCTGTACATAGTCGGGTCATGACTCCCAACTACCACACTCAATATGACCGACGAAAGAAGATACCATGCTCCAAACTAAAATAACCAACCCAAGTCCCTGAACTGTGAGGACTCTTTACCTGCTGACCAAAAACTGCAACTGAATAGAATAGTAAATGGGGGTAAGCACAAAGAGAATGTACTAAGTATTTGGGGGTGCATGCAACACTTTAAATAACATCATCCATTTCATGAAAAAATGCATACAGACAATGATGACTCACTTGGCTTGAGTTATATCAAATCATACTCTTCATACTTTCATAATAAATAGTTCAAATGGTAAAATCTCATAATCCATGTAAATCATCAAAAATCATAAATT